>NC_057772.1:14396766-14696766 GCF_014825855.1 Bombus pyrosoma | reverse complement strand
TTTAAACATACAATGAAAGAAAAGTGCCAATTAATGTTTACACCTTATTAATGAAAACAGAAACTATATTACTTATCTGTACAAGAATAAATTTTATTACAATTTGTCAAAATTTTGTCCTGTTAAATCAATGAATAAGTATTTTGTAATGAGGATGCCCGTATAGAATCATATAGCTTCAAATTATATATATGAAAAATTTTTTTAAATCTGTAAGTCTTTGGGCCAATGTTTAACTTCAATATAAATCAAATAGCAGTTTTTGAAAAATGAGAATCTCTTTTACTAAAGTTTATACATAAAGTATAACTGCATAGCAGTCATTTTTATTATGTATAGTGATTTGAATTTTTGTCATTGTTGTATATAATTTACTGATGATAACATAAAACGAAATCTAAAATAAGAAGTTCTTCAGAAACATCCACATTACTTACATCGAATTAAATTCTTCATAATTTATCCATGAAAATTAATTTTTTGCATACCAGTAATGCATATCTTTTGAAGTAGAAAATACTTTTGTTAATATTAAAATTACATAAAAAAGGCAAAGGGAAAATATTACAATTATCTCTTTTATTATAGACGTACCTTAAACGCAACAATTTTGTTTAAATCATATTCATATTATCTAATATTTACCGTGCTTCAATAATGAAATTAAAATTTTCGGAAACTCCCGCGATCTAAATCTATAAATTTGGAAATCCATAGAATGCAAATATATTGCCAAATGTTATTAATAGACAAAACTCACTGTATTTAAGGCATGATTCTTTTTCAGTTCTGTTTCTTTTTTTTTTGTTTTTGTTTTTGCTGGATGAACATATACATTGTATGAAACTGACTGTTGATGGTCCTTAAACTTGCCACGTTACAGGAATGTAGAACTGCACATCAAAATGTTACGTAAAAAACCAAATTACATGTTTCTTTAACATACATATATATATATATACTGATAAACTTGTCCATTTCTTTACGATAGTCACTTTCACTTTAAAAGATATTGAAACTGAATAAATTTCTTCAGTAGCGACCACCTGTTTGCTCTTGGTATACTTCAATAACATCATCATTTTCCATTTCCAACTAAAAAACAATATTAATATCATATTATCATTGTACAAAATGGAATTATATTAGTTATAAATGTAATAATAAAGTTAATCCAAAAAAAAGGTAAATTGTGATAAAATTTTATTTAATTTTAAATTATTTATTTTAAAGGCGTAATAATAATGTAAGGTAAAGGTATAATGAATTCCTACTTCTACAATGGTTAATTAAAAATTTTAAGCTTAGATAGAAATTTACCTGCTTTGGTGTTTCGTCGTCATTAATTCTTTTACCATCAAATAAAAACCTGAGTGATGTCATAGGAACACCCTAAATAAATTATAAATATGTTTTCAAATACACAAAGATAATATTACTTTAGGTACTTTTGCAATAAGAGATAAAATTATCACTTTTTTCTATTTTTGAAAGATTAAAAATACTTCCGTAAATTACATTTATGAATATAGGATATATATAGAAATTCATTAAAAACTAAAAGGTCTTCTAGTCGTAATGATGATACAAAGTTTTCATGAACTTTTTAACTTATACTTTTACTGTACACGATTTGAGTTAGTTATCACATGTTATGTAAAAAATAAAATAAGAAAATTTTTGCGCTATCTTTTTTAATAAATTATTTTTTGAAATGCATGACATTTAGACACACGGTTATTTTGAAAAGTGAACTAACCACACGATCGCTGTACGATTTTTTTAATTTACCCATTTGAGTGGTCATCTTTACCCTAAAGTGAATTTCATTGCTGTCCTAGAAAAAAAGAAATGATGAAACCTGTCATTAAAAGTCATGGAACTAAGACGTGAATATAAAAGAATAAAACGGCAACTTCTTACATTTCCAACAACTTTAAGCTTGATGTATTCGGAATTCGCGTCGCCTGGGCCGGCTTCAGGTTTTTGCTCCTAATACGCAAGGTTAGACCGATTAGATTCAAAATATGATTGAACATTCAAATGTTATGTTGCATCTATACCTCGAAATGTAGGTCAATAAATTGCTCTTTAAAATCGGGAAGCTCACCTGATTATCAGACATGGTATTTAATTAAATATAATAGTTCTTGACCACGCGCCAGAACAGTAACCAAACACAAGCACGCAATATGGCGCCGCACTTTTGTCAGTTTCACAGTCTTCTATTCTAAAAATGAAAATTTTAACGTTGTGTAGCTATTTTCGTTCCAAAAGACATCAGCTTCTGACAGTTTCGCTTGAACTTCATCTTTCAAAAGTTAATCATTGTTTATATATTTATATATACTTATATATGTATATATGTATATAAACGTTAGATAAACATTCATCTTTACCAGAATAACAATATATTATTATGATAAGACATTCATTAGATAAAATATGACTCTCCTTTCCTCTTCTTATGCTTAACAAGTATATATATATATATATAAATATATATATATATTATGGATTACTTCTATGTTAATCAGTTAATTATATTTGTCTTGTTATGTTTTATGAACACATTAAAAATTTGTACGTAAACTTATATTTGTATCTAAAAAATAGTATTTTTTTTAAATTTAGGATGTATTATATTCAATAATGTATAGAAGTATAAAAAAATTCTATATTCATAAAAAAATCTATATTCAATAATGTATATCTACAATTATAAAGAATATAAAAATGTTTAAAATTAGAAAAAAACTATGCCAAACGATTTCGATTTCATAAATATTTAGTTTTTAACTTTTTTATTATATGTATGTTATTAAGATTATATATTTGCACTTGTTAGAGTTCTTATTAGTTATATAATTATTTTTTTAATAAAATAAGCAGATAAATATTTAGAAGTAATAGCGAATTACTTAATGAAAAAGTCACCTCGGCACATGTTACCAATCACAAATTGATGTAAATCATATAATTCGTTACATAAGAATCAGATTTAATGGTCATACACACTTGGGATATAATACTACCAGGAGATAAGTTGAAACACCCTGCAAATTTTGTAGTACGTCTAATCATAGTATGCCATTAATGTTTTGACGTGTTATTTTTTTAACCGAATAAACAGCGAATTAGTCGCGAAAATTGGCTGAAAACATATAAATACTTTAGGTAAATGTTATTCATTTCCGATTTACCTGCGATTTATAATTGAACTCAAGATAATTGTAAAATGAGGAGGTTATGTGCATATCGTTTAGTTTATTTCGTGCTTTTCGGAATTTGTGAAAATAGTATTAAGTTCTTCGAACATGAATGTTCGTACTTTCTTCCCAAAATATATTGATATAGTTAATGAATGGAGATCTGAAATTTCATGCAAATTTTAAGTTATCGTTTGATATAAAAGTTCGATCAAACTATTACTGCGGAAGTCTTAAATTCTAGCAACCTTGAATTCGTTTTTATAATTGATGTAAATAATTCGGTATATTAGCAATGTTCTTAAACTATCAAATTGCATTTGTACACGTGAATTATTATTTATTCGAATGCTCAACAAGTATTTTTCACTTTGATTGCATTTCTTATCTAATTGGATCTGTAACATTTGCTGGAGTTCATTGCAAGACATATTGTATTTTTTTTGTTTAGATTTATTTGTAAAAATATATTTAGTAATGTAAAAAAGAAATGTATTCATAATGATGATGAAATATTTAATTAAATTTATTAATACAAGTGGAACTTATATATATATATATTAATGTTTTTTTTTAATAAAGTAAGTAAAATAAAATATAGTTTACCTTTGTTCTTTATTTTTAAGTTTATGACTTTAAGTAAAATATTTGATATTTAATTCTTTATACTTATATTTGGTTTTTATCTGTTTTTCCAAATTTATTATTTATTTACATATTTAAGGGGCTAAGAATATCTTTGTATAATGTAATATTTTATTTGTGAAACTATATTATTTATGTAATAAATAGGAAATGTTGTTACAAGTATTAATTTATAATCATGATTAAAATAAAAATTTTATTGTAAAAAGGTAAAATGATGCAAGATGAGCATCTGGGTGGTCCTCCAAGACGAAATGTTTTTAGTCAAGCAATAGGAAGAATATCACAGGTACTTAGTTATACTTCTTGAAGCTTTATTTTTTTAAATATTTTGTTTTATTGTTAATTGTAATTCCTAATTGTGCTAATGTGTTAAATATGTATTTAAAATATAACATATATGTATATATATACTGTTAAATACATGTATTTTTATTACAGTTATATCAAAGATATTTGGATCTTTGGACACCTCACGTAGTGTCAAGATGGACAGTGGCTTTTTTTCTAGTATTTGTTTTTTCTTTACGTATACTTTTATCAGAGGTAAGTTAAAGCTTAAAATGTATTTTTTTCTCTCCTCTTTATAAATTTAAATGTATTCTCGTACTTTTTAGGGATGGTACATTGTTACATATGCACTAGCAATTTATCATCTAAATTTATTCATAGCATTCCTTACTCCTAAAATTGATCCTGGAATGGATTTTGATGGTAAGTGCATATAAATTTATGAAAATTATTAGTTATTAATATGAAATGAAATTAAATAGAAATTATGATGGTAGAATTTCATTTAGTGAATTATACTTCCATGTAACTTTAGTACTTAAACAAGTTTAACTTCCATTTCTACAACACACTTTTAACAGAACTTTCTTGATAGATGGTGAAGGACCAGAATTACCTACAAGATCTAACGAAGAGTTTAGACCATTTATTAGAAGGTTACCTGAATTTAAATTCTGGTATTCTGTGATGAAATCTACAATTATTGCTATGATATGTACTATGTTTGATTGTTTCAATGTACCAGTATTTTGGCCCATACTTGTCATGTACTTCATAACGCTATTTTGCATTACTATGAAGCGTCAAATAAAGGTAATATAATATTAAATATATTGATGAAGTTGAGTAAAAAATATTTAAAAATATAAAATAATGAATTTGAAATTTATTTGCAGCATATGATCAAATACAGATATTTGCCGTTCACTTATGGAAAACCAAGTTACCAGAATCACGAGGATACTTCGAGGTTAATACCTTCAAAGTGAATTGGTGTGAAGTATGTTTGTTGATGGAGGTGCATAAGTGTGTAGATTTCTATTTTCCCAGTACCATGTGAAAAAAATTTTTGGATTTGAAAGCAGTCAGATTCTTTTATCAATGACATTACATATAAATAAAATCATTGCCTTCTACAAGAAAAGGTTTAATCCATAAAAGGTGTAACACTAAAAGTATAATGTTATATGCTATATAAACTGAATTGTCGTAATATATTTGTATCATAAAACTTGTACAAAGTATTGTTAGGTCTTACATAAAGTGGTCACAATAACAATGTGAACATTACAGCAGTTGTTAATGTAATATTAAATTAACATTGGATGTGAAGGAAAACAAAGATAATTCATACATATATTAGGTTTGTAATCTAAACAATAGTACCGTTTTCTTTTTAGTACATTTTGCTTTTTCGTTATGACATTCCATATAGAAGATTACATTTCTTCTCTTACTTCTTAATTTTTAACATTTTTAAATTTTATTCAAAATTTATCCTGTCGATTCAGTTGTGTTTTTGTTGTTAAAAATTGTAATTGCAAACTAGTCTTCTTTTCAGTAACAATAACAATACGCATTTTCACTATCTAGCTTGATAAATTTGTTCTCCACTGAAAAGAAAGTTGAAATTCTTTCGACTGCTTATGGTATATATTTGTAGTTCGTGATAGACGGCATCTAATCATTTTTATCGAATGAATTTATTATCGTAAACAATTTAGTCCAATTTACCGTAACATAAGACATGTTGTCTTAATAGAACTGTGTTCTTACATCGATAGGCATATATTAAATGGTAGTTTAAAACGACAACACATTGAATAACATATACCATTCATGACTCTTCTCTAATTTGTCTCTATACAAATTTGTATATATGAAGTTATTTAATAAACATACACGAATCGCCTGATTCATAGTAAAATAAATATTAAGTGATAGCGTTATTTAGGGGGTGATTTCTTAAGGTCCAAAGATCATTTGTCTGTCGCGTTATTTTATCTGATGTTTTACACTGTACCGTTTTTACAAATGAAACGAAATTATAGTATATTTATTTACTAAAAATTCTCGAATATTTTACAAATTTTATACAAGTTTTAAATTATATTATAATATACACATATGTTGCTCAGAAAATTGTTAAATTATATATCGCTTCATGGTTATTAAGTGTGTTTAATATTATTCAATATATTTTCATTTTCCTAACATTTTTAGCCTGTTTAATATTAATAGCTTTGGACTGATTAACTTATGTTAAACTTCAATCTGTACGAAATATAAGTTCATTTGATTATAAAATAAAGTTTTACGACATATCAGGTACCATTTCTTCGGTCTTTCACCTCATAGCTACTTAAAAATAATTATCTTCCTGGATCTTTGGACAAAATTTGAACCCCGAGTAACGTACTTTTTTGTTACTATTGGGCATAATATTACTTTATCTTTCTTTTATACACACACACACACACACACACACACACATATATGTATATTGCTCCAAAGATAATCGAAACGAATTGTTTCTAATATAGTGTCGATCATTGTAATGTTCTTGAAACCTTTTTATAGATACAAGCACACGCATCACGTACGATATTGTATAACACGTATATAAATCTTGATACATGTAAAATACGATAGTCGGTCATCTGATATCACTAAATAACGTGAAATGGAAAAGTTTGCGATATGTACACGGACTTGGGAATATAGCGATGCCCAACGTTTTACGGAAGCGATTGTTAATAAGTATTTACAATATATTTTCGATACTCAATAAAGCTTTCATGCTTACAATGGAGTCAAAATAAATAATGTTTTCATTAACAGTTTGTTATAATAATAAATACTTTTTCTCTCTTATTAAAATATTGATACAATTACTTTACTTACTTACAAATACTTTTTTTATTTATATTTCAAAACAAAAATGATATTTAACAAGGACGATCACAAATTTGTAATAGCAACACGATGAAGCTAAAAGATATATTTTCCTTAAACGTATTATTTATTATTGTTTTAATTAATATTTTTATAATTTTTAAATGTCAATTATGGACAAACGTAAATACTTAACGGTGTAGTAGGCAAGTTTTTGTGTTGAAATAGTTTTTTGTGCGGATATGTATAATATGTTTTCGCATGCAAGGTAACTTAACGAAGTTCATTTAATATTCAAGAATTCCGCCCTTTTTTTTTTTCCAAATAATTAAATCCGCACCATAGATATCAACACATACAGCGATGCTAATGTATGTTTCTGATAATAGAGCTATTTTTAACGATAATTTTATCCTTTTTTTAATCGCAATCGAAACTGGGTAGAATAGCAGAAAATTTTAATAATAGTACAAAGCAGTTTTCCACTTTTTAACTATAAGTACACATATACGTATGTAATAAATATAAAAATATAATAAAACATTTTTAATATATTTATTAATTTATAACATATCTATATATTATTATATATTTAGTACATTTATTATTAAACAATAAAATACATTTAAGAAGAAATTAAAACATATATATGTATATTAACGGTATTTCATTTCTAGAACTATCACCCAGTTTGAATTGCTAATTTCTCTTCCGGAATTTCTTTGCCCTTTTACGCTGCAAACTTTGATTTCAAATTCTCAATTCAGAAAATCGAAATTTTTACGTTTGACGATAATAGAACGACGAAAAAAATTGATAATGTACTATAGAAAAAAGGGAGAGTAAGAAAAAGAATTCTCACGGATTTTTCTTTTTTACAGGAGTCCACTTGTGGAAGTTTGATGATGGGTGTCGTAGAATTTAAACAGGGAAATTGATTTCCCTCTGATTCGAACGCGTTCGTGTTTCTCTTGAGCTGAACAGACGTGAAATGAAGTAATGAGATTAAAAAAATAATAAAAAGAAAAGCGAAAAGGAGAATAAAAAAGAACAGAAGAGAAAATGGAGCGAAGCGAATGTGGAGGAGGCGAAAATGGCGAAGCACGAATGGAACGTGTGAATGGGCAAGAATGTGAGGCTACACTTTTCCTAACGAAAATGGTAATTCAAAATAAAAGCATCGATGCATTGTTGTATATCCTCAGATCTTTTTTAATTTCTCTAACCATTCCTTACGACGAATCAATACGATATATTGTTCCCCTGAAAATGACGCTGTTGTGGAGCACTAAAGATCTGAGAAATATTCTCGTGGACTTGTTCGTTTGTCTGTGTTTTAAATCAAATTTTAAAATTGACGGGAGAGAGAAATCTAATATTTTTATTTTAGAGATATATCCGGCGTTGTTTTTGTTTGTGCTTTAACAAAGCTTGCAGGAGTTTAAGAGTCTTCAGGAGATTTGTTATTTCACAAAAGAAAGATTTTATATTTTATACATTAAATAGTTTGACGCATATATTAAGTATATTTTAGGAAAATATCAATTGTAAAGTTAATTTAATTACCGGTAATTTTATGAATATCTTGGAAACGAGATGGTTGATTGTGAAATTGAAAATGAAACTAAAAACAAAATTAAAAAGATTGAATGTCGCCACTTTTTCCAAAGCATCGTTTTATTTCATTTGTTTCCGTGTATATTACGTGTATATTTTGGCAATGAAAGAAAGAAATCGTATCAAAGAAAGAAAATTTAATCATCCATTCACAATCAATTTCTATCATATTACAATGTAATTAATTTATACAAATACTATATTGAAAAAATGATAATTCTAGAATAATAAAAATTAGTTTTATTTTGAAAATGAAAGAAAGTGAAAACATATCAAAAAGTATAAATCATAATATATAAATATGTTCATCTTTTTAATTTCCATTATTTTATGAACAATTCTGTGACAAAGTATATATTTCAATATCTTGCCCCCTTGACTACTTCCCTCTCGTTTCCAACATTTGTAAAATTCGTAACAATCAATTTACTTTCTTATACATATTCTTGCTCAAAATATTTCACACTGGCAAACGTAAACCTCCTTCAAATAATAAATAACGATTCTCCATCTTTCCAAACAATTATTTCTTCCTTTGACGATCAGATAAAAAGAAAATGACATTTACAAGCAAAGAAAGAAGATTGGTATCTCTTAGATCTTGATTTGCTTAAGGATATTTTTTCAAAAGAAGAATGTTTAACAGATTCTTCGATAATGGTTCTAATCGGTCCATTGGCGAGATCAGAATCGTTCCTATTCGTTCAAATCCTCCGAAATAGCCTTTTTCGATTTATCTAGGAATGTGGTCGTCGAGTTTAATCCTATTACGGTTGTTGTGGTCGTTTCACTTACGGATGAATCCCTTTTTCTGTATGGGTTTGACGGTGGGCAGTACAATCTGTAAATTTTCACCGTTAATGACTTCGAAAAGCGATTAACCATTCTAAATTGTCCCCATTTTAATTTTCTACAGTTCTTCTAAATTAATCATTAGATGCGCAACAATCACGTGAACGCAGTTTGCATAGGAAGTTTCGCTGATTTCTTCGAACGAAATATTGAGTGACGAAAGAACTCAAAAGAAAGTTAAATAATTAAGCAATAAGGGAATAGAATACCTTATACTCTCTGTTCTCGAACGGGGAGACCAATTGTTATAATACCTTCTTTCTGTGTCCAGATCGCGAGCTGTTGCCCATCGTTCGATATGGTGTTTCACTGTGTTTTGAACCTCGGTGTTTAGAAAACAGTAAAATAACGCGACGAACAGGCCCTGAAAATATTAAATACTCGTTAAAGTATACTATGTGCATTAAGATGATTTTTAATCTTTGACGTCGAAGCCATTTTTTATCTTATCGTATAATTTGTCAGAGAACTATTTCTCCATCCTTTTAAGAGTTTAATTTATCTTTTCCTAACCTATTCTTTGAAATTCATAATATATATTCGTAATTCCAAGATAAGGAAACTAAGGATGCATAGTTCCTTTCGAAGTATTTTATCCATTTAAGTTTTGAACTTTGAAGTTAAAAAGACGATAAAGTAACTTTATTGAAAAAGAAACTTTGCAGAAGACACTAATGCGTGCGATTACTTTATCGGTAGTTTGAACATGCGTTTATCAAATTACGGGTTTCTACGTATTCTGTTTTATATGAAAGTTCTGTGAATGTCAGATTCTTTTAAATATGCTTGGATCGACGTGGCTTTGAAGCTTGCCATCTCAAGATAAAATAAAGTAACCAAAGTAACAAGATTTATGTAACCTTTGTAACTTTACCGCGTATCTTGTAAGGGACTCGTAAGTTTCTTATGGATCAAACCTACTGAGAATAGAAAATTCTTTTGAATAAATACTTTCCAAATATTTGTTAATATGGTGCGTAGGAAGACGTTTTGAATAAATATTGCCTTAATGTTTTGATGCGAAAATTTTATTTTCGTTTGAAAACTTCGTTCTCCAAATTTTTATTCAGGAAATTTGTGACTATCTGTGGAGTGTTCTGTTTCTTGTATTAGTCTAGGTTATTTTATAACAACACTTTACGACATATATTTCTTATCGTTGCAGACAGAAGTCCTCGCACTAGAAAAGTGAGAATAAAATCATCTCGAGGAGGAAGAGATAATAAGAAGTGAGAGATTAAAATTTCTTGTATATCGACAAATCAATAAATTGATTTTTTTAATTCGAACAATTTCGCTTTCAAAAACTCAATAGCGTTTTCTCGATTATAAATTTTGTCAAAGAGGAAGAAAATTACCGGTTCTTGATCGAATATATGGATTAATTAATAGAGAATTACTCGAGGTTTGGTAATGTATAAACGAGTGCAAAATCCGCGACATATAATTTTTAAATAATATTACATTCGAATACGTATAAATATATACGTGTAGATTAACATAGATTTTAATCTTTTCATTGCGTAATAAATTTTAAGAATAAATTGTATCGTGTTATAATATTCTACAATGGTTTTAACAAAGGATAAAGCTGTCCTGGAACTTTTTATTTATAATTTTATAATTAAATTACGTTCTATCGAAAATACGCAAGTATCTGCATACATTTGCACGTTAGTATACAAAGAAACGTTCAAATAGACGAGATACGAGATAAAGGGAAAACAACGATTACAGAGAGTCCACGGAAAGGAATGCATCTATGTTTCATCAAAAGGAAAAGTAACGCGCTACAGATGAGTCCCTTTTCGAGATTTTATACCGTGAGGTAAGTTAGTTCTTGTAACGAGATATATCTTTCAGCTGCATTACCTGTGAAGAAAGAAACGCGGCTCGAGTGTAAGAGAATGCATTAGCAACCTGACCCTCCGTTGGTCCCGTCAGTACCAGCACGTAAGTTACTCCAAGGAGAGGTATCAACACGAGTAACGCCTTACTCGCCTTTCGATATTGCTGGGTTTCTGCGTTCGTCGCTGACCAGAGCTTTGTTATCAGCACCTGTAACGAAGAATCGTTGTAACGGTGGTTAGACAGAGGAAAGTTTAGATGGAGAATAAAGTAAAATAAAATAAAATAAAATAAGTAGTAAGTAATCGTACTTCTGAAAGATAGCGATGATTGATAGAGATAAAATTTAATGGATATCATATTTTGTAAAATAATGTGTTTAACTATAAGTAACATTCGCTTACGCTTTTACCGCAAAATCTAATTGTTTCACAGACAGGGCTTTGTTGCTGACGATCGTGTTGTTGATGTTACCTTAGATGTTGAAAAAAAAGGAGAAAAATCGGCCGTTCAAGTATATGTACTCACCCACATTATCATGAAAAGAAACACCACGTTGATGCATAACACCAAAATAGCGGGGGCTTGGTAGAACCAGTCGTAAGCATGTGACACCATCCAGGGACAATGCTTGCCCAATGCAACTTCCTGTGAACATTGTTGGCTACAGTGCTACTGGAAACTAAGCCAATTCTCGGTTAACTTTATTAGCAAACATCGCGTCATTCAGTTTCTTTCCCTCGTGGTACGCGAAGAGCACGTCTCCATGATGTTTCAGCTCGTTGACTTTAGCTATTTACTACGCAAGATGTCGGGAAAGTTTTACTGTACAGCGAGAGAAGCAGATACAGATGCACGAGTTTTTTCCCCAGGAATTAAACGCGCAATTTTAAACTGCTGAGGAGCGAATAACGACTCGGATCATTGGACATTGCGTAACACTTAATTCTAGACATGTTGGGTTGTTGGAAACTTCTCTTGGAACACGTAAAATAACCAAAAAAAAAAAAAGAAGAAAGGTCTATGTAATATTTTATCTTCGATTGAAGAATTAAAACTGGACCGTGGGAACACGGTTTCAACAAAGGTGAAAAGTCCTTAATTAAATGTGTTCGCTGACGTACATCCCTTGAGAATATCTTTCCCTCTTCTTGTTACATCGTATCGACTACTCTTCTTTGTCCTTATTTTTCGTTCACATCACGTACCTCGCCGGTATGTTAACGCGGATCGTGTCTCGAAACCTACATTATGATATTTTTCGATATTACCGGCATTCGTAGCAGGAAATTGGGGTATCGTCGAAAGCTTGAGGATCTTGGTGCCAGGTATTCTCTCTAATCATATAATACAATAAGTCGCAAAAATATTCATATTGTCAATTGTCGTCCTCGATAGATAAGGATTGTGAAATATATAGTGTAAGAATAACATGAATCTTTCACAGTCGGCAATAAGGGTTGGTATGAATACGTATGTGAGTCACTATAGTACGTAGTATGAGGCGCGAAGCACGCGTTATACATATTTCTTACATCTTACGGTATTAAAATACCTGTAGAGGACTTGTGTAGAGGATGGTTGAGCGTGAGATTTATAAGACGAGATTGCTCGTTGTTGAAACCGTCAAGTGTATTTTAAAATAATTAATAAATAAGTACAGATAATGTTCGCAAAGACGCTCGTACTAACGGATTCGCTAAGACAGTGTATAAGTCGCAAAATAAGATCGCTGATAACTCGTTGATAACTGATAGACACTCGGTAGATACTGCTTCGCGCGACTAACTGATAACTGATAGATAACTGAAATTCTTACGATCAACCATCCTCTACACAAGTCCTCTACATTGGTGACCCCGACGTGATTTGAACGCGACTAAACAATTCAACCATACGATCATACTCTACAAGTCTCCACATATCCGTATTAATTAATTTAATTTCACTTTCACTTTAAGATTCCACTTCTTTTGAAACGCGATAGAACTCTGCGAAGAACGATTGCTTTTACCATTTCAGATACAAAAATATTTAGATGAGAAAAAGTTAATAAATAAGTTAATAATAAAATAATAATTCCGACGTATAATAACGCAATAGATATTTCAATTCGTTCTTTTCTAGTTATCTAGTCTTTTAGATCTTTTGTTAATATTTGAAGTTTATGTAAATTTTGCATGAAAGTATAAACCGTCTACCGCTATGAACTATTTTCTCGTACCTGATTTGGTTGGATCATGATACTTTGATCCAACGATTTGGCAATACCCCACATGGCGATGAAGAGGACAGGTATTCCTGGAATTATAATACGGTTCTTTGCTAGAAAAATTTGTTCACAGACTAAGATTATTGTAATCGATAACAATAAAAAAATTATATAGAAAATTTCAGGCTATGTGAAGTAAGACAAATTTTAGAGAGCAAAGATAAAAAAATTTGTTTTCCAAATTTCGCATAGTCGGATTGTACGCATGCTTCGGTGACTAAATCTTTCTTTTTCTGCAACGGGGATACGTTGCGAATTCAAAGCAATCGATATTGATTTTTAGTTCATCGAGTGGAAGCATAAAGTCTTGATTATTAAGATTCTCTGCGCTTCGAATATGGATTTCACGGAAAGTCACAGTATGAACGAATATGGACCTTCCGCTGAACGTTAAAACGTAGCTGTTCTCAAAATACATAATACCAGAGTTATAAAAATTATCAATTCCAGACATTAAATTTATGTTCCCGGTAAAATTTGCTCCACAAAGAATACAAAGTTTGCACAGTGTTTCTTCGTTGATCCGAGTTACCGAGTGAGTAGCAGTGCTTTGAAGAATAAAAATGATGTTGTGAAACTTTACCCCATCCTATAACAAGACACAGCCTCAACTTGATATTATCGCCTGTGAAAGTCTTGACGACTAATAGGAACAGATACAGGCCTGAAATAAAAATACATAATTTGCATATAATTTGTGTAATTTACAATCGTTGATATGAATAACGGATATTTAAATAATTTCAAGGTCACGAATAAAATTATTCGATACGAAAGATAGTAAGAAGGAATGTCGCGATTCGAAATCCGAAATTGTAACATCGACAAACCGAATCAGATTACCTTCTACGAACATCCAAAAGTAATTAGTCAATTGGAAATAATTCAGCAGAGACAGGAAAACGATACAGGTTGGCACGTCCGGTTGCATGGACACCTAGAATAATTTTTCAATTTAAAAATTAAGCTGAACGATGAACGAACGCTCTCGTACAACTCGATGGGATGTTTCATTTTGCATTTATGCAAAAAAAAGAGCAAAAAGAGAAAAATTATCTATGGCATGCGTGTGTAAATTTTATCATCCGCAATAAAAATTTGTATTTCTATACGCGTATAAGCAACTACATAAAACGTTTTAATTTATATATAAATTTATCTAGGGTAAACATTTTATCTTTCTTAATGGAACGTCGTGTTTCTGTCCGAACTGCTATATTTTAATCCAGTATAATTGAATGTGTATACATTTTTCAATTTTTTTAAAACGGCAAAACAATTAAAATTATATACCTATCGTATCGAGGTACCATATTAAACATTTGAGATACCATCCTAAAAAATGAATTTTTATATTTTCTCAATTTCTTTCGTTTCTATAGATGAAAGACAAAATTTGGAGCATATTATTTTAATCTACGAATTTCTGCGATTTATAATTGAATAAAATTCTGAGTATTGAATATCATTATTTCATTTTTAGTTGCAGTAGTTGCAGATGAACTGAAATAATCCCGTATGTGGAGTGCATTATTTTCATTTATAGTGGTGTCTATATTAGGGAATAAGTACGAGTTAAACAAAATGGAAACGAGGAAGAGAAAAAGAATCGAAGAAGGTCGAGTAAGTTATTAGAATTTCTTAGTGGTAAATTAATAATAGGAAAGCGTCGAGAACATCTCAAACTTACTTCGTTCCTATGATAGAAGATGCAATGCACGACCATTGGTTTTGAAGTGTGTAATATATATTAGATAAATTTTATACTAATTCATTTTTCTAATTCTATTATATTCTATTTCTTTCTATTTGTCTATTTATTCCTCTATTTCTGTTATATTTTTTCAAAATTTGTAACGATAGAAAAACACAATATATCGCAGATGATCTAATTATATAATAATAATAAAACACTTGTATGATTTTACAAACAGTAAAATTTCTTTTACAGTTGATACGACATTTCCTAATGAAAAAATCAACTGGAAGTATTTTCTACCACAAAACCTTTATCACCTTTAACCGAAACATTTATATTTTCCTCGTTACACGCATTCCTCGTATGTGACGGCTACATACAGAGGAAAAAAATGGTAGAAGAATTGGTAATTAAAAGCAGCCCAGTGAATTGAATTTTACGTGAGGCCAATTTCACCGTAACCATTTCATCGTTCGTATTGACCTTTAAATTATCGAAAAACCAAACGCGCATCGGCCATTCCGCAGGCGTAATTAATTTTCCTTTCTATCGGTTCGTTAGCGTGTTACCAGAGGTTTTGCGACCGCTGAGCAAACACATTTCCGGTTCCTCGTCGGTGAAGCAAATCGCTATTCGATTAATTTAGCGACGCGATATCTTGCCCGTGTCTGAAACAGTTTAGCTGCTTCTCCTGGCATAATATTTTAAGCTTCTTTTATCACAATGATTTTGTATTGGAGATAAAGGAAAAAAAAATTTAGTTTTATTCGGCTGTACGAGAACAGATTTTCATCGAAATTGTAACTACAAAGACAGTTTAAATTAAAGTTATGATATAAAAAAGCATCCTCGAAGTATACGAAAAAAACTATTGTTAAAATTTCTGTACTAAATATTGTGATAATGTATTGTAACGTGTTAAAATATGTTTGAATTTGACTATAAAATCTTTGAAGGATTGCGATTGTATCAAATTTTATTGTAAAATCTTATGCAATTTGTACTTGTGGAAAGTTTGCGATTAAATCTTACACGAAGAATTCTTTCGTGGAAGTTTCATTCAAGAAGTTTGAAACGAATCCTCGCTCCAAGTTCAGTGTATGGAGTGTAAAATTGAAAGTTTCCTCCTTTGATAATGTAGCTATGACAAGTATAAGAAATGGTTGCTTCGAATTCCGTCTAATGATTGGAAAAGTTGATGGAAGAAGAAATTGTGAGGGTAAAAATATTTAGCAAATCCTTGGAATCTTTCTTTAGAATTTCTTCTTTCTCAGTGATACAAAAAGTTAGGAACCACGTCAAAATATGCAACTTTTTTCGCGTGATAACTTGTGAACAGGAAAATACTTAAATTTAAAAATTCGTAAAAAAATCGTTCACCTCTATTCGGGAAGTGGTTTCAATCGACATAAATCAAAATAAATTTAGGTTGAAAAAGCTGGACAAATTTACCCTTCTTCTTTCTAAATTTCATGGGAGAATTTAATATACGAGATTTTCTTCCAAAGAAATATCCTAATTTTACGTTTCTGCAACAAGTGACGGCATTTTAGTTCTCGTCATTTTGTAGGTCAGGTTTTGTAGATAGTTTTTATCCGAAAGTAATAAGCCTTTTCACTTCTTTTCTACGTCTGTTCTCGAGAACAAAAGGATTCTGTGATAAAAAAGAAAGTCGAGCTCAAAGAACAATTACTTCGAGCAAATATAATCTTCCGTTTTATAAAGGCAAAGTTTTAATGCTAAACTTCATTCCTCCCATGAATTAAGTGATGTAGGTGGCTATCTCATTACGTCAATTGGTTTTCTCATTTAATACTTTATCGTATGTGTATCGTTTCTACCTAGTATACACATACATTTATACAGAATAATAGTAGTATAATTACGTTTATACAGAGCGGAGCGGTAATCGTAGTGTATCGGATAGGCAGTGGTTTTACATGAAAAAATAACAGAAAAGTTTGATATAATATTTTTTCACCCGAGGTTTCGCTTTCGAGAAAATCGGTTTTAGAGATTTGACAATTATATTTTAATTTAGTTAATTCCGAACTGAACAAGAGTAAATAATCGATAGGGGTTTAAACTACATTTGGAAGTAAATAAAAAATGTAGAATAACATTTTTTCATAAGGTGCTACATTTTCGAAAAAAAGAAATTTGGAAATACATCATGCGCGTGTATCACACCAGTTCGTAATTAAACGCATTCAAATCTTATTTTCTTGAAAATGAAGCTTTAAACGAACAAATATTTTCACAGGTATAATAACCTTCTGTTTATTGTTTACTCATAGCTAATCAATACTTAGCCAAGTTAAAGTATACTCGACAAATTTCTAAGCTGGATTTTCCCAGAAACGAAGCGCCGTATGAAAAGTTTTACTCTATATTTTCGATTATCTTTTCACGTAGCATTGCTTCCTGCCCGGTTGTATTACGATTACCGCAGCATTCTGTATACATTTAATAAATAAAATTAATTACTCAATAGTTAAAGAGTTTCAGGGGATATTGTGTTTTCCATGAAAATACCTGCATCACGTTGTTTAGAATCCACATCAGGTCTGCAAGGATGTAGGTAAACATCAAGTTCGTGTGTATGTTGTTCCTGATGCATCTGAGTTCCCTGAAACAGAGTTAACGATTTATCAAGTAATTTTTGCGGTCTTTTGCTACATTGCTCGTACTGCTCAATATTCTTTAAAACGAATGATGAAATTTTCGAAAAATTATAGGTATATGTGGATTAAATAATTACTTAAGAAAAGTTTCGATTCATCTTATTTCTGTTTTTGTAAAAAGATAAATAGACAAAATAACGTATAACAAAGGCGAATGAATACAAGTAAAAATATCGTCCATAATTACGATTAGACGCACTTTGTAATTAGTTTCGTAGAAACTAATAAACCTGTACATGAATCACGGTGACTCTTTGCGGACACAGTTCGAAGTTAAGCAGTCTGTGATTCTGTGTTAAACAGAATTACTGCAGCAAACTGAGTTCTAACTGACCCGACGTAAACGAAACGATGCGCCTGTCTTAATAACGAAGATATATTTGTTGCAACAAATAAGTAATAATTTATAGCGAACTTTTTACAAACAGATGGTTACGTATATGTAATATAACATTTGTATATATATATATGTAGCATCGCGGACATAAGGACTAGGAGTTAGCGGGTGAACCACATACAATGTCGTGAGAACCGAAGCGTTTTTAAATCGTAAACAATGTCCTGAGAGCCGAGGCGCCGATGGGCCCATCAATGTGTCGTCGGTCCTTCAAATGAATAGTTTCAGAAAAAAAAGGTCTACGTGGCTTTGGCCACGAGCGGTCGCAGAACACGTGTGTGGTGGGTCTACGGGAAGACAAAAGACATGCAAGATCAGGGCAGTTTTAGTTGAGAAGTCGAAGACGGTGAATTGAGAAGTCACAGAGTGCGAGTTGCGTTGTCGAGAGAGTGTGGTCCGCGCGAGAGAGAACGTTGGATCCGTTGTGTCGAGAGTTGTCTAGATTGTAGCGTGTTATTGCGATTAGTTCATATTAAACTACCATCGTTTTTCTGTCTATATTTGTACAATCCATTCATTGTAAATAAACTACAAATATTAGGATATAATAATATTATATTCCCCATTGAAGATACTACATATATGTGTATATACAATATATAATTTGTATATATATAACATTTAAATGTAAAAAACATTTTATTATACTATGCAGAGTGAATCGGAAATTGTAATACAACCGGACACGGGATGCTTGTACGTGAAAAAATCAGTTGGAAATTTTTTCACGTAGAATCATCTCTTGCCCGGTTATACTTCCACCCTACTCTGTACAGATATAATGACGAGCAACAGCATAATCCAATATAGAATTTTAATAACAGTATTACACGCGTAGAGAAATCACTTGCTGCCGGTGATAGCAAGTTTGTTAGTTTGTTATTAATTTGTTAGTTGCAACGGCACTAAACGAAAGTTTACATTGCGTTTATGGCTTCAACCAGCGGATAACTTTCAAAATTTGTTTGAGTTTCATCGTTTCAGTTGGATCGTTTCTCTCTTGCAATTCGTGGCATGAGCTGGGACATTGTACAGTGCACTTTTCAAGGCGAGCAACGCATAGCCTGTGTGCGATGCGATTTACTTCCATGCGACGCTCGTGGATCGCGTTGTTTCGCGAGCAACGTTTCACCGGCACAATATTATGGAAATAAAGGTGAGACGATGATTGCACATTGAATTCCCGGTGAATATCAGGTCGGTGAGTTTTAACGTAGCTCGACCTCAGTTTTATCACTGACAAACAAGAGGTAAAGCGGCGCGATGTGCAGCCGCTGAATAATTTCAGTAGAACAGCGCCGAATTAGTCAGGCATCGCCAAATACACCTGGGACAACCTAGTCGTTTAGATCATAGCTGTCGTTATGCGAGAGGTCCCTATTAAATTTCATTCCTCTGAAGTTTGAACTTGATTAGTTAGTTAATAACGTTTATTAAGTTTCGTTTCATTATTAATTATAGTCAACTGTATTCGTTCGAGGTACTGAATGAATGAAGTGCGTTTCATAATTACAAAACAACTTTCAATCTTTATAGGTTGTTTTATATTTTTTGTAGGAAGTTAATTAATTAACACACTGATAAAAAATACGGACGTAAAAATCGGTTAGGATTAACATTTACGTATACGAAGGGATAAATTTGGTTTCATACGTTCGAGTTGATTGAATTTATTAAATCGCATCGGTCGCCTTTAGGCTAATGGTCGATACACAATTTCACGTCGAACCTCTCTTCCCCGATTAAGTTTCATTTCAGCGCATGATTTAAAGCAAATTGTTCCGTGCTATGCTTTTAACAGCAGCCATTGCCTTTCAACCGCCACGAGAGTGCTTCGATGCGGTCGGTCGCAAAAACGCGATTAATTATTAAGCGAATATACGATACATACGCGACAATGATTGATACGAAAACAAAGAAATACAGCCGTATCGAATACTTGAAACAAAATCCGTTCGTGGTGATGTAAAAATCTCTGATGTCACAATGTGTTCGTTTTGCTCCTTTTCTTATCGTTTGATCGATACAGAAGTCACTCATCGGTCTGGATCAAAATCATTATTAATTTTTTCGCAATCCTTTCTCTTAATGACTAAATATAAAAATAATACTAAAGGTGGTCTTATTAAATATTGAGATATCGTTAATATAATAAATAAGTTATTGTTCAAATACTATTATTTATAAAGCACACGCTATGGATAATAAACGATATTTCAGTGTTATTTTACTTATAAAGCGGAAGCGGATACGGTGCAGTTACTTCTTCATTCCGTGCAATAACTCCTACGATGAGAAGAAACGAGGAAAACAGACTTCTCACAGTATTAAAAGAATATCGTGTCTCATAGCGTAGAAACAGAGCGATATAATAATATATTCATTTAAAGCACAGTGTCGTTTCAGACGAACAGAATTAACTAAGAAGTTTTCAGATAATTTTCTACGAAACGTTGCAAATTAATTCGGAGATAGTTCATCAAGAAAAGATGATAACTGTTGATCTTCTTTCGTGTTCTCGTTGGTGAATAAACAGCTTATTCTCTTTCTCTTGCTCGAGGTCTTTTCGTTTATTTATTAAGGCTCTATTTATTAAGTTAATTATGTTATTTTTTATTATATTATTTATTTATTCATTATATAATAATTTATCATATTTTGAGTTAGAAAAACCCGAGTTGTGCAGGAAATAATATCTGTCACGTCGTTAATCTTGTGGCAAAACGTTGTAAAATAAAATCTAAATTAATAATTGAAAAACATGCATAGAATCGAGCGTAGATTGATTTAATTAGATGTACGGTAGTTTCGTTGAAACCAGGTAGAGTTAACATTTTATTTTGAGAAAACTGCTGTTTAGTGTGCATGAGTCTAATATATCCGCCGGAAACCACGGATTCACCACGGAAGTGCGTTTCAATCCTAGATACTTTTAATAAAATATCCCGTGTTCCGTACATTCGAGCACTATACTGAGTTTCATATTACCTTCCTTGCTCTGTATTTCTGAAATTCCTCTTTGCTATATAGATTTCGGTCTCAGAGCTTGTTACAAACGACCCCAATGACGACTGCTTTGATTAAGATAAATAAAGATATACGTACATTAGATTTTAATTAATTTTTGTATATTATACGCTAATAATAATACCTCGAATAAATTTCTTTATCGTATTTAAATCCCACGTAAGAAAAATTAAAGGAGTTTGTAAGAAACGACCAAGATTCAGCCACGGAATCGAAGCTTTTACAATCGGTTTGTGGATTCTATCTTTCGACCATTGCATTAGCCTGAAGTATCCCTCAGTAAGCCTTACTTCCAAGTGAAACCATTTGCTTTCATGGAAATATACGCTGGTGTATGCTGTTTCTCGGAGATAAATGAAAGTAGGAGAATTGAAGAATGAAGAAATAGGACTCTGTCGAGGGTGATCCGCGCGATAGGAAGCTTCAAAAAATTGATCTGAAATTCTATGCAAAGTAAAACCGGGGGATGATACATATATAGTATATATTACAGTTGCACTTTTCCATCTTTCCTTTTTTCCCATGTCCCTTTCTACTTTGCTCCGTGAGTATAGTATATTTGCTTTGTTTGAATATCTAAATTTCGTATCTCATCTGTATTTTCACGATAATATTCGAAGATTCACTAATAAACCATTCATATTACAATCTACCAATAGATCCCACAACTTCTTATCTACTGTACGTATTATATTAATCAAAAAACTAATATTACATTTATTTTTAAAGAAAGTAAGCAACATCCTTCACCCAACGAAATAAGAACAAACATTACGATTAAACCACGCGACCGTTCAAAAAGTTCAATCCGACTTGTCCTAGATGCTCTTTGAAAATTTCATTTACACGATTTCCATAATTTCACTTCTTCTATACTCAGCCCATAATCGTCCCTTTACCGAACCAAAAACCGTAACAACGGTTCGTTAAATTTATTTAAATTCGATCTACTTTTCGATCAAATTTCCGTATCACGAACACGTTTTGTTTGCGAATCTGGAATTTTACGCTTCCACTATTTCACAATTCCATTCTCCCGTAAAACCCATTTTTGTACTCGAATAATAATTCTTCAAAGCTTATCTTTCAGTTACATTCGAGCTTTTATCCCACGGACGGTTGCTTTTATCCAACGACCATTGGTTTTATTTAACGAATAGAAAGAATGCGTTATAAGGTTTGCTCTATTTCGTGAGGCTCCATTTCCGGAGGCGATGGAAACGCGGCACCTTTCAAACGATGCGGTTAATAAATGATCAGAATTGCGAGTGCCACGTGAAACGTCGTTTCCTTGCTCGTTAACGTGCACAAGGCAAAAAGATATTATCGCGTTTCTTTGAACATGCCGATCGACCTATGCATAGAAGGCCGAATATTCGTTTGCGAATATTTTTCATCGATTTCACGGTGCACCGTATATGCAAATCGCTATCATACTACGTTAAAATTCCAAGTAAGATCTATTTATATGAAAATTACGAAGCCTTTTATGGATCTCAAGATGATTCTCTCACATTCTATAACAATAGTTTAGTAATTATATAGATATAGTTAGTAATCTACTTATTAATAGTCTATAATAGTAATTTTTCTTTCCACGAATCTTCTCATACTTTTAATAAGTTCAAGACGAAAATCGCCTACTCGCAAATAAAAAGAAATCTCTTAATTATAAATATTACATATATTGTACAATTTAGTTTCTTTTTACGTTTCTAGACAAGTATTAGCTTTTACTAATATTCTACTAGTATTCTGAACTTTTTAATAGATGCGAAACGAAAATCACTTACTTGCAGTAAAGAAAAATAGAAACGGCGATGATCAGTGTAAACAAGGAGATGCTGTATCCAACGAAGTAGATCGTGTTTGAAATAACCTCGACACTGCCCTCGATCTCTGGCACGCGGAGATCTCGGCAAAGGCTGTAGTTGGTATAGTTGCTCCAATTACCGTCTAGCCTGCACCAGCGACTCGCGTTCTCTGCAAATGATCCGAATTAGCCCTATTAGTGTTCACGAATTTAACATCCCGTTTTTCTATCTAGGAATACGTAATTACTTTATCACGGAAGCACTCGGTGGGACTTGATACACGTGACGTAAAAATTGAAGAAGTATATCCCACGAGAGAATAAACTCAAAGTAGATCGGTTTTACGGGAAAAGTTCGAGCAATTTAGTCGGGTGAATTGGAATTACTGTAGAGATGACCTCGTCTGGTTACCTTTGATCTTTCGTAATCGAAGTATTTGGCGATAGAAACTAGTTGCAGAAATGATCTGTATTATCAGATCACGTGCCATTGAAATATTCAAATTGTATTCAAATTGTTGTATTTGCATTTCATATCTTCTGTGTTTACTAGCTTAGTCGGTATTTTTTCAAAATAACTCTTTAAGTACACGATTATTTCAAAATATCGTGTTTTTGGTCGACGTAACTTCTACACGATTTAGCGTACAACTAAAAATTTGAAAAGAAGACTAACAAAGCGTGATTCTCTTCTTTAAATATCACTTAAGTGTATAAAAATCCGCAGCCTTTCGTTTCCTATAATACAAATGTGATACTCCAACGGAGACGCCTTTCGACTTTTAAGAGTTAAATATAAATGCGATAAGCTCGGTGACTACGTGCCCAGCGGTTGAAATCGACAGATTTTCGAGGCAATAACGCTGATATTTGCGGAACCGCAACGAATGTCGGTCGCCTGGCATTATTCACGATCGCCAAAAGAAAGTGCTTGCATTAGTCGATAAGACTATGGAAGGAAGGTCATTCGCGAAAGAGCATGCAAACGAGTTTCTTAATTTACACGAGTTACAGGGTCTTCGCCGTTCTTCCGAGTCGATAATTAATGAACGACAGCTACTTCGTCACGCTACGACGAATTTAACGTTGCGTTTTATTCAGTCTGCCTATGTTTAAGTTTCCACGTTAACGCCGTGAATTAATTATCAAGGCCTTTCTGAATATTGTCAAAGTAATTTTCAGCGTGAGCCTCGACAAAGCCTTTAAAATTACCATGGCTAACGTTAGGTCAATCAAATTTTCATTCATTCATATTGTAAAGTCTGTTGGGATAGTAAATTTCTTCATTAAATTCTAAGTAAAAATATTAATTTACTACCGAGTTTCTAAGCTAAGGATAAATCACAAAGCTCCATCGATCTGCAATTTTCAATTTGTATTCGTTTTGGAAGAAAGAATGACGAAATCATAAAATGAATCCTTGCCTTCAAGAGCAATGATTCTTAAAAGCCCGCAACGAGGAAGTTTGTATTTAATAAACGGGAACGAGTGTAATATGTTTAGTAATTAAAATGCGAGCAATCCTTAACCATCTGCAACCAAGTTCTGTGATTAATGAAAAGGAAAAGTCAGGTGAGAAGACTTATCGGGATTGTGTTTCAACATTTGACGGTTAAATGCCGGGCAAATATACTTTGGACTTTTGCAGAAAGCTCGTAATTGTAGAGGAATGGAAGTTTAATCGTACGAAAGCAAACTCGAAGCGCTTTCGTTATTACTTTATGGGACATCTTACCATTTACAAATTAAAAATCAAAATCGGTTTCGCAACTTAATTGTGAGACATTTAATGCGACAAGGATTGTATTACCCTGTTTCGTTTATGACAAGCTATCATATCTATTAAGTATAACACCGATTAAATTATTTATTCGTAAATAATCGTGTCCTAAAATATAAATGTTTAATTCTACTTTCTTAGATATCGTAGGTACCTACTTATAAGCTTACGCTCTACAAATATTCTCGGACTCTTTTTCCACAACACCTCGTACAACACAGAGCCACATTGATGCAAAACAACATGCAGGAACATTCGACAAACACGAAAGTTCACTTCAGCCAGAACAGCTGCTAATAAAACACAAAATTAAGTTTCTTCCGGTCGCGCATCGCAAACTTCGTGCAACGTTTGTTTTCTCTCTTTGTTACGCGACGACATATCGCATTTGTGACAAACTGCGATTTCCACGTCAGTTTCGAAAAACACAAAGCGCATCGTATTCCGATTTCTTTCGTCGAAAAAATGCCGGTCGATGGGAAAACGCGATACGTTGAAAAACTGAATCTGCCACACTGGCGCGAACTAATTCGTCGCGATTCCATTCTCGATTATCTGTTTTGTGTACGCGCGACAATCACCGGTGCATCGATTTTCACTGGAGTATTTCCGGATCTCGTCGGACAAAAGAACGATCCAGTAACAACATTCGAACGAAAAATACTATTGCCTACGCTACGGTCAATTTGGATTTTTTCCCTTTACTTTGTCCCTTTCTTTTTTATTTTTTTCTTTAGTTCTACCGCATATTCGAAAAGTTTGTAACGAATACTTTATGAAAAATTTGATCGAATGCGATAATTGCATTAACGATATAATTATGAGAAATTTACGTCGTACTATTTCTAGATTGCGCGTGAAGTTTTCAAAACTGTTGCTTTTCTCTTCGATGAAATATAAAAGTGTCGGATAAACTGTCAGGTAGGATGGTTTACTGGAAATACACGTCATACGTTGTAGTTTGCTCTGTACACAATAGAAAGTGGAGGATAGCATTCATGTATTAGATTGGATACCTCAGTTACTATGTAGACGTGAATCCAATCGAAAATTGCTTGGGGATACGCGAAGCTCCGGCTTAGAGAAAATTGTTTGCGGAGAATCGAATAATTAACGAGACAGATATGATTGATATGCAAATATAACATTGATATAACATGGGAATGTCAGATCAATTTGGTTGATAGTATGTCTGGATTGTGTGGGGCTAGCTTAAACAACCATAGTGACTCAAGAAAGTATTTAAACATTCATACCGAAAGTTTGATATCAATTATCATCTAAATATTCTTCTTATACGAATATATCTACTTCCAAAATAATAAATTAACACTATGAAAATGTTAAAAGAATATCGTAGAAACATCGTTAGATTGAAAAATATTTTTGAAAGTCTAGAGACTAACGAGAAAGCAAATGCTGAATTCATTAAATTGCGAAAAGGTAGGATATGGTCTGTGTGGCAAGAATGAGAATGGAAGATGTTAGTAGAGCGTATGTAATGCGAAGCAACATCGTGTTCCTTTATAACGATGTATTTCGTATAATAATCAAATGCGTACAATTTCCATAACATTAGCCTGCAGTCAATGGAAATATCTGTGCGACTATTTATAGTGTTTCGTAAAATAGGATTTTCAAGTCTTCCAGGAAACATGAACATTATAACGCAGTATTTTAAAAAATAATGTTTACATTATTTCATGCTCGAAATGAAAAGTATTATATTGCCTTATTTATATGTATTGCAAACGTCAATATATTTTAATAATTGCGATGAAATTTATTTCTCTACAAGAACGGAATAGAAATATAGTAAAATTTTAGTTATTTATTAAAATGTTGATTTTTCCAAATAATTTATATATTATAATTTATTATTATATTGTCCTTAATATTTTATATCTTAATTTATATTTTATATTTATATTTAAAGTTCTACAAATCTATATAAAAACTTTTAATTAAATTTTATAAAAATTGTGTAGTAGGAAACGTAGAACAAGTTTAAATTTTTTAGAAAAATATAACGACATGAAAAAATAGCGAGTATAATAGTGGTATTTGAGAAAATCGAACATTGTGTTTTTTACTCTGAACAACGTTTAAAAACAATCGTGTCATTGGGAAATATTTTTCTGCAAGTTTAATTGCTCTCAATTTTGACATCTACGTCGGCGGATGGCAATCGGTACAATATTAAGCGATTTCGATTGAGTTAACTGTTCAAACTGATAGTTTGCGTCCTATGTATAATAGTTTCGAGTTTCCATCAATTCAAATCTGTTCACTTCGACCCGTAAAAAATATGATCAAAGTCTTTTTATTTGGTTTTTAATTTTTAAAACCTTTTTATAAATATTTACACAATTGGTTATTCACTTTTTTACGTTTCAAGATTAAGAAAGAAATATAACATACTTTCAAAATTGAAGTGCCTCTCATATAAAAGAAATGGAATCTTTTAATTTTCCAAATAAACGAAACCACCGGGGGACATAGAACATAACGCAAACCAATTTCAGATAATATCTACATCTCCTAATTTCCTTGCACGAGTATCGGAATGTGGAACTTGATAATAATTCCACAAATACTTCCAATCTTATACTTAAAATTATTATTATTTCTAACCGAAATGAACAAAATTCTACACGTATAAAACGCATTACTTTCGCGTTAAAAATAATATAAAAAATACTTTCACAATTCTTTTATACAATCAAATAATACCTGCTATTATTAGCGAAATTTTACAAGTGGCAAAATATTACACATAAAATGTATCGAAATGAATAAATTCAGTTTCCTCTATAAAATATTCTAATCATCCTAAAACCGATCATTTCAAAACATCTCGTATAAAATATACGAGATGTGGACCGTGAAAAGGACCATTTTCTCTGCAGCGGAGGCAAAGTTTGAAGAGTGCATCGTCTATGGAAAGATATAAAAATATCTCAGTATATAATACCTCTCAGACCATATTATTGGTCCCCTGTGAATTGCCTGATAATAAGATACTTTAGCGTCGAAGCGAGTCTGTATCACGATGTACGAGTTATTCTGCTCTGCTGGTAGGTAAATAGGATACAAGCCATATTCCTTTCGTCCTTATTTCTTCCACTTTTTTCTTCCTCCGCGATGCTTATTTTTATTTTCCTCACGGGTTTCAACTTTCGTTCTTCGTTGTTCGTAATTGAAACGCTAATTATGAAGCAGCGAAACGAGCACAAGTCGAGCCAGGAACTTTCCTCTCGTTGGCGGAGGTTTGCCGATTATTTGGCCATAAGTTGGAAAAGTTTGCTGAGAAGGCGGAAGAGAGCGTCAACCACGTTCTTATTGTGACGAGATTAACCACCTGGAAATTGTAATCTCCGCTGCTTTCTGCCGGTGATACGAGTAAAATTGTGAAAGTATTTTAACAATTGGACGCAAGTTACGGATTAAAGATAGCGATGTCTTTATGACACTTTTGTTGATTTATTAAATATCAACGTAACGGTAGCACATAGTGTCATAAAAGAGGTTAATAATTTGGATTAAGTAGTAATAACAAGAACCGGAGTTTTATTACATCTCGTTTTACCTTTTATTTGAAAATAAGAAACAATAAAAAGTAGCATAGACGTAGCAGTATAGAGTACTATAGACGGCGAAAGGAAACTCATCTTTCTTCCGATAAAGGCTTATTTTTTTCACTAAAATAATTTATTCTTGTTTTCGTATCTTTTACTTTAAATTGAGCTGTCCGACCAGTTATTTTTAAAGGTATTTTTTAGAAGATTGATACAACTTAAAAAAATCCTTGATGGGTTAATAATGGAAAATATTTTACTTCCTCCAATCTGTAAGTGCGCGTGTGCGTGTGTGTGATATTTCATTTGGTGGTTTTATATAGCAACGTGGAAAACTAAGTTACAATTTTTTCGAAAAAATCTTTGTTTTCTGAAACGATTGCAATCAAATTTAGTAATTATCTTTAATACAATTTTTCTTCTGTGATCCTTGAACAGCCGTTTTCTTGGCTAAATTAAGTTAAACAACTTTTTCGTGTCACAGAGTTGCACGGTTGCTATTATTTTATGTTAAAAAGAGAAAAGAAAGGAAAAGAAAAGGAAACATTTTATGGAGCTAACGATCTCACTTTCGCAAGCATCTTTCTGAAAACTTCAACTTCTTTAAAAGAATATTAATAGAATACCAATTATGGTACATTGTACATCAGGTACCGCATAAAAAATCTTCCTTCATAATAATCTTTTGTTTCCTTAAGAATAAGATCTTCGATGAAAAAGTCACTGAGATAATGTTAATTATAATAGCCAATTATTTTTTCCTGTATCGGGTTTCTAATTACGAATATTCCTGGAACTACCACGTAGTTCCGTAGTGAAAATAACAAAATTATTTCACACGATAAGTTTTGTTATAGCAATTAATAATCTCATATAAGTAAGCTCAGATTATTGACTTACTTCCGATGACGATTAAAATCCCCCAACGAGACATCTCGTAGATAAAAAGAAGAGAGGGATTGTTAAATAAAACAACGTGATATTATAAGAGGATATCAAACGACATTTTCAATCTATTTTCATACATATTTTGCCTTACTTAGATTTTTAAATATCGCATAACAGCTATTGACATCTATAGAAAATTGTAACTTGTAAAACGTTTTCCAAACATCAAATTCGAATTTCACTACGAAAATCATGCAATATGTAATGTAGGAAGATTATTTTATGGCTTAGTCTAGACGCAGACGCTAACATTCGTAATATATCCCAGCTTCAATGCAATCCACCGTTTATAATCCGTAATTCTACATGATCCGGAATAATTCTACAATCTAAGCTCGTCCTGGCATGCGATCGATATTCGCGCTGTACGCTTGTATTTCAGAAATACACACCGTCATGTCACGTTAAAACCATAGATTCCCACTTCTCTTCCTCCTTTCATTTCGGTAAAAGATTCACGATCGACGAATACCAAAAAAGATATCGAAGGTTCGTAAGATGAAAGAATAGAGAGAAATCTTCTGTTCAGCTCCCCTTTTGTTTGAGAAGTCAATAAGACTGTATTTCGGAGAAAATCTTTTCGCAATCTTCTTATTTTCGCTCCTCCGAAAGGACCAACTGCCTCCTGGGATTTCTGTTTATATTATCACTATTATCCGTAATTGTTTCGATTTGATTTAGTCGTTCTAAATGTGTTAATTAGATTTTTCAGGAAAATGGGATCAGGTTTTTAAGGGAAAATATTAGATTTGATTTCTTTGTTCGAAGTAAAATTGATCAACGGATAATTTGGGTTTCGTTAAAATAACGTATCGTTAGTTTGCTAAAAAACTGGATCTAAGAAATAGGCTTATCATCTCTTGATGATTTAATTAACGTTCCATCGTGGATTAACTAAAATAGCGCTTTTTGTCAAAAGTAGAAGCAGTGCTATTGCATGGAAATCGATAATGAAACGCTTGGTATCTATTCAGTTCGTTTTGTATTCTTCTCTTGCTGCTAGAGATCAAATATTTGTCGGCATGGTTGCTGCATTTCAATTGAAACATTTATCGTGCTCTTTGTAAATATTTCCACTTTATTCGGGTAAACGTTTGGGTGCAGTATTTGAACTCTACAATTGAGATTTTCATCGCGTACAGCTTCTGTTATAGCTGCGAGTTAGGTAACGTTCTTTTATGAAAAACCAGCTCCATTCAGAATCTCCTCAAAATCCACCTTTTTAATTTCGATAAGAAAAGAAACCGGTAAAATAAGGCAATCTGATATTTCGTCCACTTTTGTTCTTAGCTTTTGTGAGTCAGCTGGTAAATTTCTCAATGGTAAGCGTATCCGTCAACTTCAGCGTGGTAACGTAATATTACTATTTCGTTGAAGTTAGCTTATTCATAGCTGCAGTTGTAATCGTGGCATTTACTTCAGAGGTGAAGGAGTTTCGCGCGCTAGGGGTGAACCAACTTCCTCTGGATTGAACGATAAGTGGACTGAATGGAGCGGAAGACATTGTCTGTTTAGGATGCGAACTTCGCCAGCCAGTATTCGAGTAGAAATACAGCGTTTAAGAATCGGGTCGAAAGCTTGGAGATCAGAGCCACTGTATAGTAGTATGCTTCGCGTCGATATTTCATGGAATGATAAAATTGAAAAGCAATATAAAGCAGAATTTTATTTTTTGGTATCGAGTAAAATTAAAGAGTAAAAAATAAAACCAGTAAAAGATCAATACTGTACCAAATTGATAACTACAATTTCACCGAAACTTCAATCGACATCAATGAATTTCCCGAAATACAATCACATTTTATTAAGCACCCATTCAAAGCTGTCGATAAATCATCGCGAGTCTTTGACGTAATGGAAAAGTCTTCAAAGCCCTTTCTACATTTTAATCAACTCCGATTTCATAAAAATCCGCTGTGATCGATATAGCTTGGCTGTTCGAGCCGTTCGATTCGAGGATTTACGATCCCATCACATATTCAACGTCTTCGGAGGAAGCTATTTTTATGAAATTTACAAACCCAAAGAACGTCGAGCTTTCGGTAGCCAGCTAAGTCTGTCAAGCTAAAATTATGCATTAAAATTATATCCGACCGCGCCCTCGGGTTCAAGGGGAATGTAATGAGTTGTTCATCCTTATCATCCGCTCCTGCTCCTCTATAAATCTAAAAATCCTGTAGTTTAGTTTAGGGAGCAGGAAACCGCGTCCATAGATTATTCGTACCACAACAATTACGTCGAAATAGACAGGGCATGATATTTGACTTTTCGTTGGCGAGCCGCTGATCCTTCATTCGATTAATTACAATCTCGTTGGCCGTTGCTAATTCGACGTATATGAAGCTTAACGAGATTGGATATGACTGATGGATACTTTATAATTAGATGTGTCGATGACAGGTGTATTTATTGTTGACTATTTCGCGTATTCGAATCATCAGATGTTAATGGCTTCGGGATCAGAAAAGCGCGTTCATATGCATTTTAACGAGTTTGCCGAGGAATTAGAAAATGTATATTACTGCTCATCCGGACAGAGTCGGTGTGTACGTATTAATGCGTGAATTTTATGAGAGATGAGAAAGATAAAAGCAATTTAATAATTAACAGCATAACGCTTGCTATATTTCTTATCGAATTGTCAGAATATAAACACAAATTAGCCATTATAAAAGCCATTACTAACATCCGACGTCTTTCTGTCAATGCAGAAGACGCTTCTTAATCTGACTTTTAAGTCAGAGAAATTAAAGTAAAGAATTTGTTAAGCAACAAAATACCTTCATAAGATTAGATAATTGTACGCTAAAGATACTTTTCATGCGTTAATATCCCTTGTATCTAACATCCTTAAAACTAAAGCGAGGTTGAGACATAAAAAATTGAGAATCGCAGCAAGATTAAAATCCGCCGGGGACTTTAACTAACTAAAACATTACAACTGTCCGTCTGGATCGGCGGAATTGCATCGACCTCGGTAATGATCGATCTGGAACGAAATGCGCTAACTTCCGTCGATGACGGCGGAACCTTTCATTTCTCGAGTTCAGAGACGATTCTCCGAACTCGTTTAATTTCCAAGTGATGGAAGAGGGCCACGGTCCAAGGCTAGCTTTATCGTTCCATCTCAAACATTCCGGGAACGTCAAAATGAAGTTACGCGACTCGAGATTGCTCACTCGCGCGTACTTGCACGATCATCACTGTTTGACAACGTAAATGTCCGGCCGTGGAAAGATCGCCGTAATTAACTAGAGTTCTTGTTGCCAATCTGACAACTGATGTGTCCGTCGTTAGATATGAAAGCGAGGAAATGCTCGGAAATGAAATTTGTATGCTTCCATGTGAAAGGTATAGGGAAAATCTGAGAGATAGAAGAATGATAAAAATCATTTTTATTCTATTAATCGTTTATGTACGTCCACTTTGTATGTGTTATCGTTTAAAAGTTTCAATAGCACCGATTATATTCGTTGGATTTGAAAGGAATCTGAAGATGTAGATAGAAATTGCAAGAGATGTTGCAGAAATAGTTTAATTGGATTAAATAAAAGGGAAAATGTATTCTGCCGTTCAAAAAAGGGAAAAGAAGAAGAAGAGAAAAATAGGACACAGGAGAAATAAATAGGGATGAAATGGCGCAAAGAAAAGATGATTTTGGTATGTATATCGTCGAGGTAGTTTTATTTTCGTCCGATTACAAGTGGACATACACGCCATTTCTCTAGGGTCTGACTACATTAGTCCATCTACTACTTGCCACAGAGCGGTCGCATGTTGGCTTGTACCATTTATTTCACTCTAACGTATAATCGAATATTAACCATACAACGGTGATTACTATCGCCAATAACACTCTCTAGAAGTTGCGTTGAAAATGCTTACTTTCTGATAACAGAGCGAACGTTGTAAGTTTTTCAACTTCGGTGTTATGTTATGAGGATAAGTTTCTATTGGTTGGCACTGTTACGTTTTATTTAGTTGCTGGCGAAAAGGTAGCGTTAACTGACGTTTAATGCAACTGGCAATAAACTCCACTTTCGGCTACTATGTGCGGGAATACTGGCACGGGAGAGGATTAAAGTTGTTCAAAAGTAAATTAACAATATATAATGATTTATTCAAATCTTACTTGATTTCTATATTGACAATTGACTGACAGACTGACAGATATAAAATTCTTTAGTAGACAAAATGGTAATTCTTCGGTTGACAAAATGATGATTCTTTGGTTAACAAGATGATGATTCTTCGATAGACAAAATAATAACTAACTCTTCGATAGACAAAACGATAACTAACTCTTCGATAGACAATGGTAATTATTCGGTTGACGAACGGTAATTAATTAATATGCTCGATAAACGAACGGTAAATATTCTCACTCGATTAACGCACAGAAATTTTCAAGTTTAAGATTCAAAGAAATTTGAATGTCAATAATAATTCATAGAAACACAATTGTTTTTAATGATACAAAGAATAGAAATTTTTCCTATATTTTTTGCAATTCTCTTCACATAAGAAACATAACTATTATTATTTCTCAACCACTTATTGCTACTTTGTTTGAATCCCTATAAATATAACTTAAATAAAATTTATATAAAATTTTGAAATTACTTATTCGGAATCCCATCTTGTTACTAATGAGACTTGCCTCCGGTTTTCCTTTTTTCAGTTTATAACTCAGTGTCGAAGATTATTAGCTACAGCACCTAATTTTCTCTGTAATTCCTGTCCATTATATTTAATCATCTCAAAATTCGTTATAGGTAAAGACACGATGGAAATTTATCGACACGCCTGTCCGTTGTAGCCGTAGCCTGTGGGTCTAATGCACGATAATCGGTGCTATCTGGCAGGTTGCGAATGTTATGGGATATTCCATCGATGTTGAAATTCGATTATCTATTTCACCTTCCAGCCATTAGCTATTTATTGCCTTTTCCATTTGTTGCTTTTTACGTCTCGTCGCAAGAAAAATGAGAAAAATCGACCAAGTGTAATTGCACTACTTTAGGATACACTATTAATCGAATTACGCTACCTGTCAATTCCATACGTAATCACTGTGCGCCGAGATTGTTGCTAATGCAATGTTCTTGCTTTCAAACGAAGATGATGCTCGTTACGTAAACACGTTGATAATATGACCAATTCAGCGGATTCTTCGTCGTCTAAGCAGGTTAATCAAGAATTAGTCTAATTTCAGATTTCGCTGAATTCAAATTGCTTTGAGAGGATCTGTAATTTTGAATGCAAGTGCTTTCTGGCGGAGTCGATGCGACTGATATTTCAGTTTTGGAAATATCGAAATATACGAGAAAGCATTCGTATTACACACGAATATAAATATTCGAATTTTTATACCATTGAATTTAATAAGTTCGATTGTTATATAGCCTTATGTCTCGATAATTAAATGAACCAATTTGTCATTGATTATTAATTGCGTAATTTTGATTAAACCATATTATCGTAGTATATTAATTTTATAATATTAACTCTTAACAATTACTAGAATTAATAATTCTTGAATTAGTAAATTTGGAAATTTAATTTTCCAAGCTTTAGATTTTACAATTTTCAGACTTTCGAATCTGCAAACACAAGCTTTCAATTCTTTCATTCCAGAAAATATAAATTTTCCTCTGTTCGCTAAAAATAAATCGATGCTCCACCGAACCAGCGAAATGAAACTCTTTTCGCTAATATTACTTTCCTCGAAAGTTCTTATCTGACGATCCGTTACATTATTAACCTGAATGCATTCTGAGAACCTGAGAGCATTTTGAATCTTTTTATTCTTCGTGCTAATGGACAGCAACGTTGTTCCACGAATTCCACTGAATCTCTCTGACCGACTAACAATCATTGTCATTAGTTTCGTGGAAAACTTGAATAACAGACTATTTAAAGAGACTGTTCTGTGGTTTGAGTGGCGTGCGCCAGAGACATTTATACTTCGCCAAGTGCGACGAAGATAATTCAGCTTATGAAACAAAGCTCTTTGCATTCAAGCTATTCAACAATATAGTCCCTCTTGTTTCATGTTGGAACAATGACCTCTGTTCGAGACTTTGGTCACCCAGACGTCGTTGTCATAGATTGTTCATCTGTTTAATTACATTTTTCACGACAATGCTATTTACGAGGAAGTAGCTTATGACAGAAATATATTTGAGTTCATTTGCAGACACCTTTAGACAAATCTTTTTATTAATTTGTTAATTAGTAGTTATTTATAAGATTGCTTTGAAAGGATATAATTGTCGTTTTGTACTACAGCTGTGGTTTTTATCTTTACTTTGTTATTAAATAGGTTTTGGAGTTCGATATTTAATTGATTCGCACAAATTTAGTTTTGTATACTCTGTATTTCACCACCATGTACAGCCATTACAATACACCGGATACTCTCTAATAATTAACACGTGGCGGAGGCGAAAACAAAAGAGCATCGTTAGAAGTCGTACCAACTTTGCATGTAGGAACTAGTGATCATACCAACCTAACATACTTTATATCGGAAGAGATAGAAACCATATGTTCCTCGATTTAATATTAATCTGCCCCTCTACTAAATCATTACTAAATCATTGCATTAAATTATTTTGTGTCAACCATGTAGGACATTCATTGCAGTTCTAAATGTCAAAATATTCCTATAATTTATACAATTTCATTAGGAACTTGACATTGATATGTATAGATTACGTAGAAAGATGTGAATCGATAGCATATTTCTCGCATGATGGCATCTCTGCGTCCGATTAATGAATTTCATTTTTGTCGGAGAAAAAATTCCCAGAGAGGATTACCACTCGATAGAATTATAACAAATCGGATTATCATGTTATCGACATGACAATCCGACACGGATTTAATATCAACACTCGGATAAAGTATCAATTCGATCGAATTTCATGCCGGTGATAAAACTAATTAAATCGATTTCAAATTTTTCTATGCCATTGAATTTAATAACTTCAGCTGTTATATAGCCTTGTGTCTTGATAATTAAATGAACCAATTATCATTGATTATTAATTGCGTAATTTTAATTAAATCATATTATCGTAGAATATTAATTTTATAATATTAATTTTTAACAATTATTAAAATTAACAATTCTTGAATTAGTAAGTATGCACATAATTCCCGTATGTCCATGAATTATTAATTACACATATTCATAATATTGGTATACATTTCCAGGTCATGAATATAAGCGAATTCTTGATAATAATTAATCAATTCATACATTATGTATAACTATATATGATTAGATATTATTTCATAATTTTCTATGTACATACGCTTGTATCGAATAAGAACACGAAAATATCTCTTGCGATGAAAATTAATAAAATGACATTTTGCTGATATAATGGACATTAGATTTTCATCGGTTACGTATTCGTATCTCTTCGTGAAATGCATTTTCCGTGTACAGGAAGTTTCTACTTCCTTCCCCAGGTCCTCTCTAAATTTCTACAGAACAGCCAGTCAACTGCAATCTACAAACCGTTCAAGAGTCCCAGACAGCAACTACCTCTTCAACAAACCAATCCCAGCAATGCAGAAGTTATAAACCTCCGAATCTAGTTAGAACTTGACATCCATCACGTTTACCAGTATTTAGCTCCCTTACTTTATATATCTATTTAATGGAAAGGCTTTAAAGGATTTGCGTACAACGAGAGATTGAGTATAACTCTTGTGGGTATCAATGACTGGAGTAAAGTCAAAATTTGCATGGTCATCTATCTGGATTCTACGAGTACTAGTCTTAAAGATAATGTTAAAATATATATTAGGTGTACAAATGAATAACGAAATTATAAATAAATGAAAATAAAAGATTCAGCGAAACTCTTCTATTTTATTTATTTTATTTTATTGTTGTATTTATTGATGTTTATTTTATTTATAGTTTATTTAAAAAGAAATACCGTAAGTTGTTCGAAGTGTATTCGTCGTTACTGTCTAGAACTTTATGTCATCTATTTGGTAAACTGTTGCGTCCTTAGACAAAATACAATCGTGCGGGCACTGACAAAGGAGAACGTTCTGTGAAATTGCTGCGGGGCAACGCGAGATCACACACTGCTTCTACGACAAAGGACATCATAACGAGTCTTGTTTCAGACGTCTCGCAGCAGCCAACTTATTCGCTAGACATTATTACTTCGGATCACCTGTTCCGATCGATGCAACACACTTTACCTTATACTTACTTGCAATTAGTGAATGTGATACAAAAATCACTTGACGATTAGATCTTGTCTAAATACACAGCATTTTTCCGTGATGGAATTCAACTTTTGCCTGATAGACGGTTTTAAGTTGTAAGAAACAATAACAAATATTCTAATTGCATCACGTAGTATTTTTTTTGTATTTGTTTTTAAATAAACTTTGAGTTTCGCTAAAGAATTTGAATTATTCACTTGCACAGCTAATATAATCGTATACTAATAATATTATTATAATAATTATTATTGATCTAATATTCACAGTAAATTCAAATAAACAAAAGTTAAATAAGATCAGTTACAGCAAATAGCTAACGCACCAGACAGGCAAAATACAAATAAACTACATTCTTTAATCTTATTTTTTAAAATCAAATTTCAATCTATCTTTTTGTGTGGTAGATTCAACGAACGTTTCGTCTTTTCATCCTCGCAAAATTAACTTTTAATTTCCGTCTACGCCCATTCTCCGGCCGTAATTAAGCGCAGTTTAAACACGAAGCGATAATTTCGAATTCTTTTCTTTAATCGAGTGGAGAAATTCCGAGACAGAATCACATCGAAAGAGTTATTTTTACCGCTAATGCAGATTTCCAGTGCCATTTTCATGACACCAAGTCGCTTGTTTCGTCCTATTACAGTTACTTCTGTAATAGTGTTGGTAATTTGTTAATAACTTTCCATCAAGTATTGGTCGTTTTACGGATTCTCGTAATATGCAGATACCTACGTCTGCTCTTATTTTCTACTTCATTCCGCGCAAGTATAAAATCTCTGCTCGTTTAGCTCCTTTGTACACTGTTTGATTTTCTGCTTTCCATTGCGTGGAACTCTTTCGTAACAACGTAAATAGTTCCATAATGAAGGTTTTCCATTTATTTTTCTACCAATTCTGAGAATATAATTACCAATATAAGTAAAAAGCAAAAAAGAAAAAATGTTATATGAAATTATTTCGTATGAAATAAAAGTAATAAAATAATTGAAACGATTCATCGTTCCAAATTGTTATCTTTTTTTGTTCTTATTTGAAATAAAATTTTGTTTAGAAAGTATGATTTTTGTTGAAACTTTTTCGCAAAATCATTCACTGTTTTATTTGTTTCGCTGAAAAGAAAATTCTTCGTCTCTTTAGGGAAAGCCAGAAAAATTCTACACATAACAGAAGTTTGCATCAAGATGAGATGCATTCTAGCGCTTTCCAAGAGCGCGCAGTTCGTTTACTGTAGAAAACGAACAAAATTTAACTTCTTTCAAAACTGTCATGCCTGAGACGATGGTAAAAATCGATTTACATCGGCAAACATTTTAGCAGCGTGATGTATCGAATCTGATTAGCAAGTGGAAACATTGTAAACGTGTAAAATTGAAATATGAAAGAATATATTAAAATATATTGAACACCACATTTCTATTAAATTTATGCATACAATTTATCTATTATACAAAAATTTAAAGAGTTAATTTTAGCTTTAGATGTTTGATTAATAAGCATGAATTTTTAATTTTAATTTTCTATTTCGTATTACAGACTATTTTAATTCCTTTCTAATTCACTTTCTTAAGCAATACTCTATTCAAGTAACATTACGTTATGTAACATTACGTTACGCAGTAATTGAAACCTTAGTATGATTACTTCCTTGTGGATGGATCCTGGAAATTGGTATCGTTTTCCAAAGATTATTCTATGTAAAACGATACTAAACTAAAAGCCAAATTCCTGATATTTCAAATATTCCCGATTTATTGTAGTAATCCATATATTCTATATTAAAATCCTGTTAAAAACATTACTAGAATTTTCAAGTGGATAATCCAAGAAATGCTTCTCGAAATGCAATAAAGTGGAACGAATGAATTATTTCTGAGAAAAATAGAACAACAGAATAGTGTTAAAGACGAATAAAATATCGATTATTTGTATTGCATAATATGAATAAAATTAAATTAACTCCCTACGATATTAGTTAGAATATTAATTATCAGAATAACGTAACTCTGGATAACTGGGAGAACAACCAACGAACCACGTACCATATGTCAACAGTTAACCATCCAATATCCTTTAATTATTCTAAAAATTTAATTATTCTACACAATATTTGATATTCTGATTAGTTTCATATTATCTTATTTGTTCTTGTACATTACTGTACTTGTATCTCAGTTAATCTACAATTGAAGATCACATGAGAAAAATATGACAAGTCTAACTTTCTAATAAAATTTATCGGTAATAAAAATTCTCCCCATAAAACGATCGACCGTGTGCGGTTTTTGCATGGTTATCGCGATAGAGAATTGTGTAAATCCGGTCTAACGAAAGTCAGATATTCCACGATTTTATTCACAACCATCTAACGTCTTTTTATGAATTCACAACGTTAGAAACGCTGTTCTAAAGGAATCGTGCAATTCATTTCAAGGTAAAGTTTGAATAAAGAAAAGCGAATAAACATCGATATGGGAACTGTTTGCTACAATTCCGGACAGGAATTGTTGCGTTATAAAAGCATCGGTGAAAGGGGAATTATTACGTCGAATCATTGTTTCTTGATAAACTTGTTGCATTCTTTCATCGTACGAGTAATTCTATTTGCACACCAGGTTGAAAGACACGAATTCAATATAGAAAGACCAATGGCATTAAGTGCATTATGATATTATATTTCTGAGAACACTGGAATAATCGAAGAATATTAGAAACGACGAGTATATCGATTATTTGTATGGAATAAAAACTTATCTAGAATTCTGTACTTGAAAAGAAAGAAAATCATCGATAACAATATCTATAATCTTTCTATGTAATGTCAGTTACGTAACTTTATCGAAATTCTAGTAAGTTTCTTGTTGCGATCTTCACGATTGCTTCTATAGCAGTATCTATGCGTTCTATCAGCTAATAAATTTTCCCGTACAACCTGGTCGTGTTAATTATCGCGCACCTCGTCGTCTGATATCGGCAACCAATATTTGAGTTTCTCTAACCAAACTGTCGCTAATTTCGTCGTTCATGACAGAGCTAACTTCGTGGGTAGCTCTCCTGTTAATAGATAGAGTTTGATGGCCATATTGTTTCCTACCACGGGTATCAAGAACAGTAATTAACGAACTGCGTTGCTTCCTTTGTTATTTTCTAGCTATATTATTGTTCCTATATTATTTTATAGCACGCCTTTGACATGCAACCGTTTGTAACGAAATAATTTATAAAATTCAGTTTTCGGTCGCAGATTTAAAGAGATACGAAGAGAGAATGAGAGTTTCAATGAACTGTTATATCACTTCTTCTTCCAGTTCCGAGGATTCTACTATGTAGAAATATTTAAATCGGTTAGTTCTGAATATTTAATGGTGGATTTTGCTGAAAGTAAGCAAGTCCCTTTTTATTCGATAGGTTACCTTCGAACGATCGAAAGATCAATTTTTATGGATGTTGCATTACCGACAATTTTTTAAACATGTCACTCTTCCACCAGATCGATCATAATACGTTAGTCACGTGGTGTCACTATTCACGTGGTTTGAAAGATCGAAAAGATACTTTTCTAAAATCTCTGGAAGAAAGGAAGCTATTGTTAAATAGTTGACTCTTTGTGCATTCGTGCGAGACCGCAAAGCGAGTGTAAAGGTAACACAAGTATTTAGGAAAAACGTTGTTCCAACTGCAAAGCGAGAAATTACGTGTTTGTTCGACCTACTCGCGTGCAAGATGTTATTGTTTCATTCAAAAGCCCTTTCACAATGGCCTTAATACCTATTCATCCTATTATCTTCGTTTTATGAATGTTCAAATATAGGTAGTTACAAAAACATGGTAGTTAGGTTAGATATTCGATATATTTTGCGTAAAATTTATGTTACATTTTGAAATAAGATTTGAACGAAAAGATGCTTCAATTACGCCACTCCTTTCGTACATTCCTCAAGTATCAACATTATGTTATCTAATTGCGTGATATCAACCGGGGTCATAAATTTCTTCGAGTCACGTGCATTCGTTTTAATTATCTTCTTCTACGCAGTGGTCGTGTGTCATCGCTGAAAGTATGCAAATACGACCACGAATATGGTCGTAGCTTCTCTCTTAACACGGACGTGCGAAATTGTATTTACGATGTACTGTATCATGCGATACTATATGCACACATAATAAATGGGAGGAAAAAACATCTTGTTCTTTAGTTTCGCTACTGTTGCCACATCTGTTACTTTGGCGAGCAAATTTTGCAAAGCCACAGCGAAGAAAAATAAAGAAGAAGTGTACAAATGCGTAGAACAAAAATGCAAAGAATATTATAATATAACATACGGTATAATATAATACAAAACATACAAAAATAGAATGTTTGTTACGATATAATATTTGTCTCGTTTCTTTCAATCGTGTTTATAATACGAAATATGAATCTGCATGTATATTCAATTTAATAATTATAAATTAAATACAGTTGTATTTGGCATAAGAACTTTTCCCATTTATACGTTTGCCATTTCAAGACCCTGCCATATCAATTCAAGGTTAATTAAGCAATTGTTTCGTATTCTATCGATTAAATAATCAAATAAATTTCCATATAGATGAGGTACAATACCGAGAAAGCAAATATTATCATATCCTTACAATTATTGAATATTGTTCGAACAATGTCAAACAGTTTAATTTCCCGATCGATACAAATCTGTTTGGGAATCGCGTTATTCAAACAAACGTGATCTTCAAATACACGGCTGTTTCGGGTATATCCAGTTACTATTTCCCGAAATTATTCCTCATTTGCTATGCAACGAAGGCAACAGAACCGTCGCAATCCGCTAAAGTAGATGGTATTTGCGTGTGTGGTCGATAACACGTACGAAAGCACGTAGTTCCCGTTCCATTTCGATTCAGATCAACGACTAAGAAGAGACAGAAAGAGAGAGATAGGTGCGAAAAAGCGATAGAACGCTTTCGATACGCCTGACACGATCTGATCCGTAATAAATCGGTCGTGGATGGATGTTCAATGCGAGAATCGATTATTCTACTGGTTACAATTCTTCCTTTTAATCCCATTTATTCCTGGATGTAATACGTCTTCATTAATCAAGGGCAAGATTTAGCCGAAGATATCGTGTGTTTGAGAAATGGATTTAGGATGCTTTTAATTTGAATCGAACGAACGATTAAAAAATAGGTCAAAATACACGGAGAAACGAATAGAAAATGGAAAATAATATTCATCGTCGATTAACTCGATTAAAAAATATGTCAACGATTAAAAAATAGGTCAAAATACACGGAGAAACGAATAGAAAATGGAAAATAATATTCATCGTCGATTAACTCTATATTGAAGACATGAGATATAAAGTGTCTCCACTGATTAAGAGCAAAGCTTATCTGAAGATTATGGGATGGGTTATTCTGCGCGAGGAAACGAGTCGAAAATTTATAATTCTTTCATATACGCAGATAAAACTTAATTTTCAGATGAGTTGACGTCGAAGATTGAGATCTAGATGTATATTAGGTCTAAAGAATTCTCGTTAATTAAGGGAACAATTTAGCTGAAAATACGCCCGAGGAATGGTTTGATGATTTTTTAGCTTTTTGTACGGAGCGAAGAAAGTTCTTTTCAAGTTTTAAATGCACTCGATCAATCCTCCCCTCCCCGATATTGATTTCTTTGAATAAAAAGTTTCGTACAAAAGAATATTATATACTTATCATCGATTCACCTTTTTACGTAAATTCGCTTCTTTTCAGAGACGCCCTGCAAGCGCGGCTTTAGGAATCTGATGTCAGACAATTTGATTTAGTCTTTGTTTTATGACTAAACTGACCTCATTTCCTCGAAACTTTTTCGACTGTTCTATGAATCGACTATATCCATAGATCAATAAACACGAAACACATCGAAACGCAATTTCGCTATAAATCTATCAATTTCAGACTACGAGTGTCCTTGGGCGATTTGGACCTGATCTCAGAAATGCAATTGTCAGTGTCGTATCGGAAACGAATTCCCGATGATGTGGTGTTATTCATGGTCGGTTATTCTCCAGACTTACGTTCCATCGACGCGTAGATTTCGAATGATCGAGTGCCGTTTTCCTTTTCGCGGATTGTGCAAGTTGAAATATATTGCGAAGCATACAGGTACATCGATTCGAAAATTTCATACCGTAAGTTTGATTTCTATCCTAGGAACGTTGATCTAACGCTATAAAAACTATATTTAATAATAAAATAATAATACGAGTAGCAATTTTACTCGAAACTTTCACTTGTTATTTTCTTAAGCTATAGCTCTTCATTTTTCAACTTCTTATTAGCTCTGACTATTTAGCGAGAACCAATAGCAGAAAATGGCACTCGCATAAATCCTCGTGCGTGTATATATTTCTTCGTAACAATAATCTAAAAAGAATCGAATCAATACAATTTCGTGGAATTTCTTTTCGTTGCAAATTAACACGCGTATGTGGTATGTGTGTAGGCTGCTTTACAAGACCTTTCCTGTATATGTTCGCCATTAACAACTTTTCTTCTTGTTTTTACAACTGCCATTTCAATGAAAGGTCAGCGAATTTCTTCCCATTGCAGAGTTTACTTGGGCAACTTTATACTCGACTGTTCGCGTAGAAATCGCCAATCACGATGGTGTTACTTTTTCTCGACGAACAACAGGGAATAGAGGTAAAAAGGAAAAGAGAAGGAGGAAAAGAACGGGCAAACTCGTATGAAAAACACCTCTGTTAGGGGAAAAAAGGGATACCGATATACATATAAATCGCAGAGAATATCGTTCGACGTGCCACGGTGAATACGATCCGTTTTTTCGACGGCGGGACGCGCTTCGCGATTACATCCGCTAGAGATGACATTGTATCTCACTCTGTCTCGATGTCATTAACCGGAAATTAACGTCGGAGAGAAAGCCGAGCGTCGATATTTTGTTGTACGATCGTTATTCCTTGAGCGTTTTGGTGAAAGAATGTCGATCGATGAGAAAAAGAGGAAACCCTGGCTTTACGTTTGTAATAATTTATTCAATGATTATTACAGAACTTTTATATTCGTATATACCTTTTAACTTACCTTTTAAACATATTAAAAATAAAATTTCATTTTATATTCTGTACAGTAAACAACTTTGTAAAACTCCCTCTCTCTCTCTCTCCTTTTGTACGTTTCATAATTTCTTTTTTAATTTTCAGTCTAAGTAAGTAAACGCCAATGATCGATAAAAAATACCATTAACCTACCAAAAGCTCTTTCCGCGTATCAGCACTTTTAATCCATCAAATACAACAAATCTAATAAAAGCTATCTCCCTTACGAACTTTAACCAAGACACTGTAATTACGAAAATCCTATTTAACTAGGAAGGACGATATTTCTCGTTCTCGTAAGATAAGCGTGTCATATTTTAAAAATCGTAGAAAATTCCTGGGTGCTATCGCAATTCGCATCGTATTAAATATTTTATTTTTCGAAAAAGGGAATATAAAATATTTGTTTACCAACGCCTTGGTCAAATTATACTTGAATTATTCGTACTAATATTTTTCGAAATTTTGTTCCTCTATTAAAAATATATATATTCCAAAATTCTTCCAAAATTCACGAAAATTACACTTCTGGACTAAAGAACGAAGTAGAAAAATATTGTAATGAGCTAATTAACCAAATCTAGGACCGACTCACGGACTATTCCTGTTAAATAAACAAACGGTACTTTACACTAAACTATACTTCAAAACTATTACTATACACTAAAACTATACTTTACTTAAAAGCTGAAAAGTACGGTCAACGATATACCATACGTGATTAATCGAGAAATTTTGTCTGGAATTTTCATGATTTTAGACCAAGGTCGGTTTCTATTAACGTGTCAAAGCGTTACGTTTTACAATATTTGAACGATTCGTGAAATTTATTAGAGTTAAATGGATCGAAAGCGGGCTCACACGTGACGTGTAATCAATTTACTTGTTGCTTCTCAGTGATTTTCTGCGATGAGAAATCGAGTGGAAGGAGATAGGTTATTTTATTTCTATGAAAAGAGTAAAAAGGATTAAATTCTTCAAGTTGTACCTTTTAATAGAAACTTTGTATCTTCTTTTATTTGCTTTATAGTATATCATAATATATTCTGCTACTTTTAACGAAGAAGATCACTATAAGAACTTTTACTTAGTTCGTTTTAAAGAAGATGATTTACCGAAGGTCGTAATATGATTTCAACAAAAAAAAAGATCTTCTACTTTGAGAACAAGTTAAACATCATAACAATTGACTTTGATTAAATGTTTAATTTACGCGAATAACATAGATAGCTTGCAAACTACCGAGTTTCAGTTGATTATTTTAGATGTTTGATTGTTACTTATTTTTAAGTAAGAGGAAGCAAGAAAACAATTTTCATGCAAAATGTAACGAAGATTAAGATTACGCCTATATGGATATACTTAGGAATCTATAAAGTACAAAACCTAAATCATAATTAATCAAAGATTAACATATAACGTTACAATTAATTGGTACTTTAATCAAATGAACTTAAGACAAAGATAGCTTTTTTCCGAAGAAAAAGGTCGAAAAGGAGAAGGTTTTTATTCGTTTCAACAGTTTGATAATAATAATTTTCATTTCAGTGTTTCACTGATTATTGAACCTTTTCATTTCTACCTTTATTTCAAGTACTTATTTTTTCACTACTGTTACCTAGGATTTTCAAGAGGGATTTATAGAACACTTATACACTCAATTATAGTTTGCATTAACAAGTAGCATAAATGAAAACTAGAATTAACGATATTTCCTGCATAACGAATAATCGAATAGCATGTTGCATTTTAACATTATCCCCTTCATATTTTTGATAATATGTTATTACAATTTTATCATTCTCCTTTGTCTCTAAAAAAAAATTCATCACAGTATTGTAATTTACTGTTTTCCCACTTTTACATTATTTCCTTGCGCATTTGCAAGCAAACGTTCCGCAGCTTGCCAATCGAATATTATTCCCAACGCCATTTCGCTGCGAATCCCATGAAAATTAAAATTCAACCGCACGAAATGAAAACGATTCAAGCTACCTTATCTCCTTCGGAGGATTGTCAATCCTCATTCGTTATCCTGGCTCTTTCATTTCCCCCGAATCTATTTCTATTATCCTTATTTTATTTCTCCGTCTCTTTCATTCCCATTTGTCGCGTCTCCTTCGAGAACCTCGTTCGATTGGCCTCGTTCAACGATCTAGCAAGAATTTCCTTTCTGTGGGCTCCTTTGAGTCACGATTAAAGTTCCGTCGTTCTCCCACGAGACTTTTGCCCCAAAGACTCTGCATCGTTTTACCAAGAGAAAGAATCCGTATTCCCTGAACATTTTGAATTTGCAAAATATAATCGCAAAAGAACTTCTTACATTTTGTAAGAGTAACGAAGTTGCGAAGCGAATGTAGCGGCACTCGACAGTAAACTTTCCAATGGTTTCTGTCCCGTGGCTCGCTACACAAAGACCCTATCGTTCGGACAAGACTTTTCTTTTTATTTGGAAGAATTTTATAATCGATTCTCATTGAGAATTATAAGTAGATTATTCTGGCGTGGTACTATGTCGTGTATAATAAGTGTTTATAGTATGTTTGATTTTAGCTGAATCTGATGTTTAAGTCTAGAGGGTAATGTCTTTTTAGCCTGAGGATCTGATCCGTCGTGTCAAGTAATTGAGTAACTAGTGGGTTTTGGTGGTTATTAATTTTTATGTTATATCTATTACTGAATTTGGATATTTCTTCTTTAACTGTAGGTATCTTAAGGTCGCGATGTATTGTTTCATTGGCAACATATCAAGGTGCATCTATTAAGGATCTTAGAGTTTCTGATTGGAATCGTTGAAGAATTTCTATGTTGGAATTACCCATAGGTCCAAACAGGTTTTAATATGGCTTTATGTAGCATTATTTTATTCTGTACGCTTAAATTGAAACGTCTGTGAATGAGCCAGTAGAATTTCTTATCTACGATGTGTCGTTTTCATGTCATTATTCTGTTCAGAATCATGCCCAGATATCTGACTGAAGCTTTGTTTGCAATTGGAATATTATTTATGGTCATCTGTGGGCAGGATTGTTTTCGCAGCGTGAAGGTTATATGACTGGATTTATTTTCATTTATTTTGAAGCGCTATTTGTGGAACCACTTTTCCATAGAGTCGAGGCCGCGCTGGAGCGTTGAGGAGGCAATTATCGGGTCTAAGTGCGATGATAATAAAGCTGTATCATCAGCAAATGTCGCTGTGGTTATCTCTGTTAAAATTGGTAAATCGGCAGTATAGATTGTGAACAGCAGAGTTCCGAGGACACTGGCTTCGGGTAGGCCAGCTTCTATTGGAAATGTTGTGGTTATAGCGTCTAAGTATTTAATCATAAACAGCCAATAGGCTTAAACCAATAGGTTAGATATGATTTTAAGATGGAGCAGTAGGTGTGTGGTAGGATTTTCTTTAGTTTGAACAAAAGTTCGGACAAGATGATTGCCAGATGTCGAAACGTCCCTATATCATATTTTCAACTAACCTAAGGACCGGCTATAAACCTTAGGATTTCTCTAGCTAAGGTTCTTCAAACGAACAAATAACCTTTGTCTTAGCATTCCCTAAAGCTATTACCTACTACGGAAAGATACGGGAAATCTGGTTTTTCTCACCACGATGCTTCCCGCTAACAACTTTTTCTCGAGGGCGGCTAGCATCCTTCCTCAACCACCAACCTAGAGATTAACCAATTAACAGCAACGTCCATTTCCCTCACTTTCCTAACGAAGATTTTCCTCGACGAATCCGATGATCTCGTATCCTTAGACACACCCCATCATAGTTTTCCTCTGCACCATCATCGTGACGGAAAGTGAGTCGTTAGTCGGCAGTCGATAGCTGAGCAATCATCATCCGAACTGGTTCCGTGCACTCTGTTGAATCACTATTGTAACGCATCGTCAACTTGTAACTGCGAGCTCTACGCAAAGTGTATATCGAGAATAAATATATTGTTAGCTATACTCTAGTTTTCTTCAGCACCTATTACGACCTATCCACCTCACAAGAAATATGTAAACTTCAAGTGACGATTCTAGTTGTCAATAAAAGAACTTCGATTCTTTGTTAACTTTTCACGAAGAAATGAACAACGATATTCTTAATATAATAATATAAATATAAACGGAACTCTGAATATAATATTTATTGAAAATTAAATCGAACATTCCCACACGTATGAATTTTAGAAAAGCTCGTAATTATTCTGATAACATTTCATGCTACGATGGCAGGCGGAATATTAAAACAGAATTATCATTATTGAAATAAAGGCAGAAATGAAAAGGTTCAATAATCAGTGAAATACTAAAATGAAAATTATTATTATCAAACTGTTGAAACGAATAAAAAAAACCTTTTCCTTTTCGATCTTTTTCTTCGGAAAAAAAATAGTAATTTTTCCATTTGCTGCTATCCCGGAAATATTACGTTAAAGGAATATCGTTATGATCATCGTGTTACGTTATCTTATTTGACACTTTTATACGTCTAAAAAATGTAAAAAATATTGCAAAGAGATTCAACCTTTTTCTACCCTCTGGGTCGAAACTTTTCCTTAATAACGAATAATTCTATCTAATCTCGCGAGGCCAACTCGAAATTCGATAAAGAGGGTGAAATCTTTTCTGTACGAATGCGAGGGAAACGGAAAAATAGGGACAGACGACGAACCATGTCGTAACATAACGACAGACATTATGTAACAATGTTGAATGAATTCAAGAAGGTTTATAGCGTTTTAATTATTTGTGTCACAGTTGCATTTAGCTACACGCCACATGTCTTTAACTGTATAGATATATTGGGTTGGCAACTAAATGATTGCGGATTTTGTCAATAGGTGGTATTGACAAAATCCGCAATAACTTAGTTGCCAACCCAATAGGTATAAATTGGTAAGCAGTCGAGTCCGATCCATGGGGAAGGCCATACAGGACGGTGACACGAAAACTTCGCGCGAAGGGCCCTCTGGTAATGACGGAGATGGAACCGGCGCTGCTGCTGCAGATCATCGGGGCGCTCTTCTCCCCGTAAGAGGACAGTGCGGCAAAACAGTCGCGGGAAATAACTCGGACGGTAGAATGGATAGATGATTGGGAAGTCACGGAGGAAGAGCTGTGGGAGGCGACCAGATGTGGCGCCGGGCCCGGACGGAATCCCGGGCCGGATCTGGGGGGAAGTGATGGGGGTCATGGCTCCCAAACTTCAGCGCCTCTACACGAGATGTCTGAGAGAGAGAGTCTACCCCCGGGCATGGCGGACGACGAGGCTGGTCTTGCTCCGTAAAGAGGGCCGACCGACGAATTCGCCGTCGGCGTAACAGCCGATATGCCTACTGGACGAGGTTGTCAAGCTCCTTGAGAGAGTCGTCGCCGCCCATCTGGAACGAAAGCCAGTACGGCTTCCGGAAAGGACGCTCGACGATCGACGCAGTCAGGCGCGTACGGACACTCACGGAAGACATGGTTTCCCGGGACGGCGTGGCGTTGGCGCTGTCTCTGGAAATCGTCAACGCGTTTAACTCCATGCCGTGGGACGACAGGTGGGTATGCTACGCCAGCAGGGAGGGGGAGGAAAGGCGGCCCTTCGAGCGCGGCGTTCCGCAGGGCTCGGTGTTGGGGCCGATCTTGTGGATCATCACATACGATGAGGTACTGCGCTGCCCGCTGCCTCCGGGCGTGCCATGGTGTGCTACGCTGACGACACTCTGATCTTGGTCGGAAATCGCGGGTGGCACGAGACGTTGCGCATCGGCGAAGTCGCAACGGCCTGCGCGATACGTGCTGTGCGCGGACTGGGCCTGAGGGTCTCCCCTGCGAAGTCGGAGGCCATCTGGTTCTACAACAAGAATAGGCGAGGGACTGCTCCGCCCGGTCTGAGCATAAGCATGGCGGGAGAAACCGCCAGAGTAGGACCTCGAATGAGATACTTGGGTCTCGTCATCGACAGCCAGTGGACGTTCGAGTCGCACTTCGACTCCCTGATCCCGAAAGTGTCGGTGGCTGCCAACGCCTTGTGCAGCCTGCTGCCGAACATCGGCGGGGCGGGAGTCGTGGTGCGCCGATGATACGAGGGCGTCGTTTGGTCCCGAGTGATGTACGGGGCCCCGGTGTGGGTTAGACGATCTGATGTCGAACCGCCGCAGCATCCTGCTTCTCAGAAGGCTGCACAGGGTAACCGCCATCAGAATCGCCAGAGGATACCGAACGGTGTCCCACGCGTCAGCGACCGTCCTGGCCGCGTCTCCCCCGTGGGAGCTTCGGGCTTTGGTGTTTAAGAGAAAATACGCCTGCATGAGAATGTGGGACCCGAGAGGGGATTCGGCTGAGCAGGCGGTCCCAGACGACCTAGGAACCGCTGACGAAGACGCGTGGGACCAGTGGCGATCCCAGCTGATCAACGAGGGAGGCGAACACAGAGGCGCGGAGGCGGTCATCCCAAATGAGAAGCCGTCGCGGCCTCCCGCTCACCTACAGGATGACCCAGGTTCTCACAGGACACGGCGTGTTCGACGAGTACCTGATGAAAATCGGACGGGAGACGACGGAAATCTGTCACCACTGTGGGGAGGGCAGGGACACGGCGCAGCACACGCTGGAGCTTTGTCCGGCGTGGGAGCTGTCCCGCTACGCCCTACGGCTCGTCATAGGCGAGAAACTGACCCCCTCGGCGATCATAGAAGCGATGCTGAGCGAGCCACAGGAATATGAGGCTGTCCGCCTCTTCTGCGAGCGAGTTATGTTCGCAAAGAAACGAGCAGAAAGCAGAGAGAAAAAGAAACTCTCACCCTTGTAGGATAACGCGATGGAGGGGAATAGCGGTCAGGCGGCCTGGAGCCGCGTTATCGCCGTCCCAACGGATCGCGACTAGAAGGGAGGATGGCCATTGCTCCTAGCACCAAATTCAACAATCAGGGAATTTTTAGGACTGGCTCGAACAAGAGGATGCGGGAGGGGGGTGCAACGGAAAGATAATTTATAAGAGGTTCCTGGAGCACTCCTGTCATACGCGTAGGATGGTCATCGTGGAGTTTTAGTCGGTAAGAGTCTGACACTACTCTGCTGTTGCCGATTATTAGCAGAAGCGGAGTGTCCATGAGGATTTCTCCACGTGCAAAAAAAAAAAAAGAAAAAGGTATAAATTGGTGCTATTTGCTATATTGTTTTTAAACAGGAGGTAGATATAGTTTTACAAGGTGTAATTTTGAGAGACTAAAATATTTTTTCCCTTTTTCTATTTTGTATAGTGCTCTTTCTTCTAATTTTCTCTTTAATTTAAACAGTGCTTAATTCTCTCTAATAATCTTAACTTCGTTTGCATAGAAGATAAGTACACTCTAATTTACCGTATTGCGATTTGGTTAACTAATTTAGATTACGTCGGATTCTGCTTTATGAAGAATATAGTTTCTTCGTCTTTGTGGAATATTTATATTTTCTATGTAATTATCCCTCATTGGCGATGGTTTTTCATAAAAATTGTAGAAACCAGACAATTCCCCAACGTTCAAATAACAGCTACTATAGTATAATGTCTGTTGTGGGAATAATACTTAAATGTTGATTACCACCAGTTCAAATTGCGAGCGGTAACAGATCACTTCCTGGATCAAGCTAACGTGCGTCTGCTGTGCGTGAATAAATGTGTAAATGGCGTGTTGTGTGTATTTAGGCAACCGCATGATGACGATCTACGGAATAATTATTATCAAACCGAGTCACTGGTTAGTACGTCGTTAATTTACTACGATACTAGGGGATACCAGAACGGGGCGTTACGACCGCAAATGGCAAATTCGCTTAATTTTCCGGAAACGATAGGTTTCCTTTATAAATTTCATTTCATAAGAAAATAATGGATGCGCAACATTTTTCGTTTTACATTATTTTGTCGAATTACGTATGATCCATTTTGTTCTAACAAAATAAGACAGATTAAGTTTCATGTTTGTATAAAGATGCGTTGTTGTAAAAGACGTCTCTGTAAAAGATAGACACTTTTCGGACAACCTAATACATATCGCACGTGACCCAGTAGCATGGATATTCTATTTCCGATGATCATTCGTTTCATTTACACGACTGCTCGAGAAAAATAGCATAGAATGATTTCGTAAAAATAATTATCCCATGAGAAATTTGAATCTCTGGTCGAACGAACCCGAACAGTGTTGGTTGAACAATTTATCCGATAAGAATCTGTCGACAATTTGTAAAGGTCAAAATCCCTGAAAATCAAGTTAAAGTCGCACTGAATACTAATTATTTGATACATTAAAGTTAGGATTTATCCAAATGGAAGTTCATCATTTATAGGTGAAGTGCGCTATGAGTTTCTCCAAGTGGCTACCTGGAGTATTAAGGAAAACGTGGTTTGGTTAGTGATAAAATATGTACGTGATCACGCGTATAAAATGGGTCTCATGAGGAGATATTTACTGAGCCAGCCCAGCTAGAAACACTTCCTGGACTCTATAAAGCGACTGACACAAAATACGGTAAACAATATAGAGCAGGACCTCGACTGATATTGAACACGTACACCTTTGAACTTTTCGTTTCAGTGAAAAATAAAAAAGATACAAAAGAAAGGTACGGCTATGAGAGAATTAGATATTCCATTGTTTTCAATTCTTTCAATAGACAAACAGAGTATTATTGTATTTAAATAAAATCTAATTTGGATAAACTGAATTAGTTAAACGGTTTAACTACTATTTTTTTCTATTTTTTATTTCTTCAAATTAATCAATACCAAAAATTGTACAAAAAGCAGCCAGCATATTTCATTCAGTAATTGAAATAATGCTTCAAAAATAAAAAAACCGTTTCTTTGGTTTTTAAATGTTTTTTTATTAAAAATTGCAACCAAAGGCATTTTGACTCTATCTCCAATATAGAAAATAACAAAGGGAACATGATACAAATCACTAAAGGTAAAACGTGAATAACGCTTTGTGCTAAAGATAGTACTTCGTAATAAGACACGCGAAAAGCTTCAAGTTTTGAAATTTTTCATTGTTGGAACGACCTTTAAACAATTGTACAGTTTTGAAGGTACCGTTCATATCTGACGACTGGAAAAACATTTGTACGTAAATTAGCGAATCTGTCATAAATCAGGATTTCGACTAATATACAATTCACTATCAATTGTTTGGTCATTGTTGATGCTGACGCTTGAATTAAATGATGTAACTATGCAATGGGAATTGTTGTCTCGTTTAATGTGATCAATCATCATTTAGCGATTGATTGTGGACGTAGGTTAGCGGACCAGTAAATAATTGTGGTTGCACATGATCCAGCAGAGTATTGTAACGTGTTTATCTTGTGAAACGAAACTTATGATCTCATCAACTGAACGAGCGTAGTGTATGTTCAAATTATGGTAACTGAAAAAATTCTTTACTATTATATATATATATAGAATTTACTATGAGATACATTCGTTTATGAAAAAATACGAAATTTGGTATTATGTTTTAATCAATAAAACCAATTAGCGCAAAATATGAGCATAAAATATACAGATTATCCAATTATGTGTCTTCGTTAATTACGTGCCTCGTTCTTTGAAATTCAGATCTACCATGGTAAATTAAATTATAAATCAATAAAATACGAAGGCTATAGTTCTGTCTTTTTGTTATTCGGAATTGAGTTTGCTACACAATTTGCCATTCGTGCTCGAAATTAGTCAAACTTAAATTCGCTGACTTGTGACAAAAATTGCATTGGTCGTTAGATGTAGCCAACAAAGAAATTATCAAGTCTGTACACAGTTACTTGATTGTTCTAGAAATTTGATAGCAAAAAACAGAACAAATTAATACCGTTTTTTTTCTTTGAATTACTAATTCATTATTAATTTGTATATTTTGATAAGTCACATATTGTTATTACAAATCAATCAGTGTCCGGACACGTATGAGCGAAAACTATTTGTAAAATTATGAGACGACTTTTTTCTATCTTAAATTCAGATCGTAAAGTTTGAAGGTAAAATAGAAATTTCTGTTAAAAGAACGTCAAACATTTTGAAGCAAGCAAGTTACATGGAAGCAAGGAAAATTAGGAGTAGAAGAGATCCGCGATCTTGAAATGAAACGTTTAACGTCGATTTTCCAGCGTGTAAACTAATTTTCATACGGTCGCCAATGGATCGTTAAATCGACTCGGCCATTAGGAGCTCGATAATTTCGTCTGAAAACATTGCGGTGCAGAAACGTGGCTCTGACCTAATTTTCGAGCCGATTTAACGTGAACTTGGTTGTCGTTCATCGTTGCCCTCCACAGAATATTCGATATTCGTAACGATCCGCTCGAAACTAGAAACAGAACCACAATTTATCGAACGTCACATCTGTGATGTTATCATCCATGCTTTCAAATCGATTTAGCTCTTAATGGCATCAATTCTACAGGGCGGAAAATCCGGTATCAAAGATAATATCATTGAATGAAGTATAATTTTAGCGGTTATAGAAAAACGACGAATATTCGATCTTACGTTTCGGCAATAAAAAGCAATTTAACAGGTCGATAGCTGATAACGCCACGTTGGCGTCATGGTTTGGTTTCTCCCACAAATAAGATACAGTAACAGAAAAATATCAAATGATAGAATTTTCACATTCAGTGAAAATTATTAATACAAATCCACGAATAAAATAATATACTAAATTTGAATAAAATCTTTGCTCCAAAACTGACAAATTATTTTATATTGTACATTTTCTAAGAAATTTCTCTTCGAACTTTTATGAAAGAGACGAGAGTGTGAAGTTTCAGTTCCTTGCAGTAAATGATCCGACAAAATGAACAATTCTCAATGACAAATGAAGCGCATCAAGTATCGACACTAATTTTAGCATCAAATTTTTCATAAGTTTCGCAAGAAACGTCCATTCAATCTGAAGGATCAAACGAAGCGCGAAGGAAAGGAAATTCACTGTTCGTACTCGCATGATTAATAGCAGAGTGCACAAGTGTCTGAGATTACGGGTTCAGGTCAGGTCAAAGCTCAGGCGAGATTGATAGTGATTTCGCGATTATTATCCTACGTACAAATGTTTAGGATCGTTTATCTCACGAATTACTTAGTATGCAATAAATATGTACAAAGTCTTTATTCGCGTAAAAGTTTTGAATAGAATAATTTTCTCCTGAATAGAAATGAATATTGATACATTTCTTAAATATCTAATATAAAATATTCTTACTACGATTTACTCGATCGAGGTCACTTAAATACGATTTTTCGTTAAATTAAGTCCTAGATTCGTTTAAATCTTAGTAATTCCTGAAACAGGATTCTTCGACGATAACCTTCGATCGATTAATAAATTAAAATTTCCAAGCGTATATTCATCGCGATTTGTCGCAGTACCATGAACATTGTCAGTATATACGTCGATTCGAGACATAATCGCATAATATTACTATAATATGTGCAAATTATTTCCGACAATCATTTGCCTCGTGCACAGTGATTTCATTAATTTTGAACAAGCATTGCGTCTTAATTAATTTAGCGACAGTAATTTAGCGGTATCTCAGTGGCTCTTTTCAAACAGGAGTGCCTCTAAAATGTCCTTTAATGGTTTCCGAGGGTTCTTCCTAAGCTTCCTTCGCTAATAACGTTAGTACACCCACCAATCTCCCACGATTTGCGCATAAATTCTATTATAACCGTCGCCAACATCGAAAATTGCGATACTTTAGACAGCGATACTCTGACTTTTGTTTCTTTCACTTTGCAATATTTGCTATTAGAATAGGTTCTCCTCTTTCAAACACAAAGAAGAATTATTAATATTCTTTCTTAAATCTATCATTTAATATATTAGATTTCATGACTACTTCGAGAGATCTACGCTTTTGATTTTCACCATAGTTTACTAACTTTTATTTCTATTAATATTCGATAGAGTTCAGGTGCTATTTGCCTAATTTATTTACGACGTCGATCATGGTAAATACCTCAATGTTACGATGAAGGAGATATCAAATGGCATTTTGAAGAGAAAAATAAATGATCGGAAAGTGTCCTTGGCACGCACGCTCGTCAATCTTTCGCCTTCATATTCCTACGCATTATTTATAATTTAGAACAGGCGAACCTGTATTTTGCGGCACCGATAGGACTACTCGATAGTATTGATTTAATCCAAATATAACTAAACGCATGAAACAAAAAGTAAAATCAATTTTAGGTACACAATGAATCAAAACATACGAAATATATTGCGATGAAGTATATTATATTACGAAGAAGATAATTTAAAATACTGATACCACAGATAAGCTGAAGTAATCAGATAAAAATTAAGAAACAAAGTGCCAACGAAGTTTATACTTAGACAGGGATATTTCTAGATCGCAACCCCTTCGACAAAGTATTTCTTTAATCTCCCGTGCTTTTTAATAAACCTTTATTCCACGCGTTTTAATAAATAACAGAAGCGATAAAAGTTTGACGTCGTTTTACGATGACTATCTATGAACGTTCAATTTCGTTTTTTCCACGGTCAATGTTGTTGACCAGGTTAAACCCCTTTCAGTAGTTCTACCAACAAGTTCGTAGCGAATGAATATTTCCTTCGACGAGAAAGTCCTATCAGGTCGAAAATGAATGACTGTATAAAAAAAGCTACATTACCGTTTGAAAATACAACGTAAAACTGCGGCGAGTATAAAAGTGAAAAAGCATGAACTTTGCATTTTTACTTGGATGTCGATTAAAGCTGAAGATAATATTTTGTCACTCATATCCTCCAATAACGTTTGTAATTATCTCGGTAATCCTCGATTAAATTTGGTACTAAACGAACGCGTTTAAAAACATCAATAAAAGAAACATTTGCTACTCATCCACACCGAAATGAAACCATTTCCTATTGTGATGAACAACGACAATGTATCCGAAATATTTCCACGATTTTCTTAAAAAAAAAAAAATGTGTATTCCGGGGAATTTATTTGAAATTTTAAGCATTCCATAAAAATTCCAAACGGATCGACGTATTTCACGGGTTCGGTGATGCGCGTAAATCTTTCACGACGAACGGTGTACAACTTCGAATTCGAAATCGAGAGAAAAGGACAGCTCACTGAGATTTCTTCTATTCTTCTGAAACGAGAGATCCGAGGGTAATTGTAATTTGTAGCCAGCTTTTTCGTTGCAAGTTAAGGAATATAAGTCCGTATTTCTTCTCGAATAGTTTTATTATCGTCCTAAAAATAAGCGGGATGAAAGTAACTCGTAAAAATCCTGCACACATTTTGAGAATTTGTTACAGCTCGAAAGCCACGTCGAAATTTCGTCGACGAGTGAAATGGAAACTACTTCCGGAAGTCGTGAAAGAGTACAAAGGGCAGATGAAAGCGATCGTTGGTTCGACGTATTTTGGTATTTTGGTCGAGGGGAAATCTAGCGAGTTTTTCAAAGGACAGATCAACGCAATTTTATATTGCCGATATCGTCGAGAGGTCGAAAGGTGGGACTTTGGAAAATCAGCCGCACGCTTTTACTGATATGTATTTTTTGCTATTATATTTATATTTTACTTTACTTTGTTTTATCTTTGCCTTGTTTCGCTTTAATCGCGCAATATATTTTCCCCTTGAACGATAGCGAGCGATCTACTTAAATAATAAATAGCTCAAACTCGTATCCAGTGTACACAACTGTTTTCTAAACATCTATTTCACTGTTCACTGACCATTTCAAACTCTCAGCCGAAGCAACTTTTATCTGCCAAACTTTCTACGCGACATGATACTTCTGTTTTGAAAATTTGCTTCTTAGTAGTGGAACATATTGAAGTAACTTTCTAGCGTCGGAACACGGAAATACGTGCCGTCATAAAGCGCAAAGAGAGAATTTATGCTTATTAAAAGAGTAAATCAGCACTGCGAAATAAATATCCTCGTAGTAATCTCCGCCATGTCCCAGGACATTTGTATCGAAAAGATTTAATTAAAACTCGACTAGTTGAAGCGTGCTATGTATTCTCTAGATTTGTGTAAGATTACCATCTTTCTTAAACATGGAATACATTTTTCATTTAAGAATGAAGCGAATATTTAAAAAATCAATAGGTCAGGTTACGGAAATATTTGCACCAAACTGTGATTTTCAAAAGCTTGTCGTTTAACCAAGCAAACAGTTGCACGAACTGAACCATGTTCTTTAATTTAATCTAACTCATCGTAACTCTATGTACCTTGCGTACTAATAAAATCTATAAAATCGTGATTTAGATAACGTTTATTCTGTATACGAGAATGTACTTCCAAACGTAAGTTTCTTGACAAAATATCTCTTCTCTCTATCTTTTTCCTTCTTTTCTTTATTTCTATTATTATCTACGTATTGTTCACAAATAAATCTACTTTCAACTATTTAATTATATGTTTAAAGATCCAACGTTTTTGAGTTCTAGAGTTAGCAGATAATTCGGTATATGATCTCGAGCGCTTCGGAACATCCGAAAGAAAAGACGTCGATTATGGTAACAACGCGAGTCGGTGGAAAGAAAGAAATTGAGTTGCGATATCCTTGAATCTTTATACATTAGCTGGAAACCTCACAGGCCGATGATCGTGATTGGATTTATGTCTAGTCGTGAACATTAAATTGTAAATCGATCGAACACCGTCAGAATGCGGGGAAAATCTTTCAGCGAGTTTCACATGAGAAGGATTTACAAATTTGTAATATGATCTGCTGCATGACCTCACGTCGTACAACTATTAGGTTGTTCGAAAAGTTTCTTTCGTTTTATATAGGAGGAAATAATAGACACACAAGGTTTTTGTTTTATATTATTTTGTCGAATTACATACGATCCAGTTTGTTCTGTTGAGATAAACACCGCGACATTTTACAGACTTGGTTTTACGTTTTTACGAAGGTGCACTGTTGTAAAAAACACGATTACGAAAGAAAGACACTTTTCGGACAACCTAATATAAACTTCTTGGTCCTTGAACTCGAATTTTACATTTAATTAGAGTTTTACCTATATAACATCTTAGAGTTACAGTGTCTTAGAGCCTTACCTATTCGATATCAAAGAAAAGACTGCGAAGTAATAAAGTAGATTTTCTTGAAAAATGCAGGTCTGATTCGCACGAAACTCTCGTTAATTTCCCGACAAATCAAAGTGAACTTTTCCACAGTTCTCGATAGACAGGAAATTTCTGCATCTATGTTGACAAAATAACATTTTCTGTTATATAAGTTTTGAGATTGGCACGCTTATAACGCGGCACAAGCACGTGTAGCTAAAACTTTCCAAACGTTATTCACGATGACCTATGAATCTCACCGAGCTATGAAGTTGTTAACTGTAACACGATCAAAATGTTCCGAGTTTTCAAAACTTAGCACCCTGTCGTTTTCCGTCCTATCGAGTCTCCTACGTATCGATCGATTTTATAAATTGTGATTTAAATTCGTTTCTATTAAACATAAAAGAAATCAAATTCTATTTATCGTCGTTCCCACTTTGAAACATAGACAAAGGCATGTTTGACATAGAAACTGTTAATTACAGAATTATACATAATTGTTGTCGAACGTTGAATAAGTCTGTACAGTGCTACAATGCATACATAAAGCTAGAATTAGCATTTCATTGAGACAGCGTGTGAACACGAACTCGTATTGCGAGAAGGTTTCTGCAACGTGATCGAGTTTCAGAAGCATTTCGCGGTCTTACGAAACACCTGAGGCAGAATTAGTTCGTTGAAAATAAATTCCTTGTAAAAAGTGTAACGAGATGTACGAACGACAGGACTACACGTAATTTCTTGAAATTAATTTTCATTTCGGACGTAATCGTTTTAACGCTCGTTTCATTGCGTTGCAGTGGAAAGATTAATTTTAACCCACTATCTCGTGCACCCTCGTGTCCCATTGTAATTTCATCGTGCAGTATTTCTTATTTTATCGTCGTATGAAACGACGTACGGATGAAAAACTACTTTCCTCTTTCGAAACCATTTAAACATTTAAAAACAAAGGAGATATTGTATGTAGCAGACCCGCTTTGGATGGCAGACAAATTATTCACGTACTATACAATTACTTTTTGCGCAGTACCATTTAACTAATTCTACACTCGTCTCACCGTGTATCGTTAGTCCATAACGGAATAACCAATTTCCCAAAAATTTCTGTCTCTGTTCAAGCAACTTCAAAGATATTCCATTCGAATTAATTAAATTTCCACACACGGCGGAATACAGAGAAGCGCAACCTTTAATAAGAAAATTCTACGTAAATATTTAGTAATTTGTAGAGATACGATTTACGAAATAGAATTATTGCGTCGCGATATGAATCTGCGGTATTCGATGGTATTCGATATTCATTCGCGCGGTTGGCTCGAAACCGCTCGCGTACAATAAGAAAACCGATGAAAAGCACGCTCCATTCCGTGCCATTTGGATCGTTCAATAGCACACTTTTTGACGAATCGCTGGTCAAATTGAGCATTCATGAGGATACAGAAGGAATTTCAGACGCGACGTTTTGTAACCAAGATTCCCTTTTAGCGCTCTGTCGTCGAATACATACGTAATGCTGTCGTAAAACTCGAACAATCTGGCGACTATTATATTACCGCTCTTCTCGTGCACGTGCATCTACGTAACATGTACGGCAATACACGTACGACATACGCGTACGAGAGGAGTACACGTACATAACGCGTAACCAAGTCTTCTATTCCGTGAAATAGCGACGTACACGTGAGTCTGTTACATTTATGGATATCGTATGCTCGCGTCATAAATCAGAGGAAATAACCAGCTACAAGATCCATTGTCTCGTTGCATGGCATTGTATGAAGCGTTTGGTAATGATCGAACGATTCGTCGATTTTCTGTTGCGCTCAACTGATTCTTTTCCACGTGTTCCAACGTTGTTCTTCCAACACTTATCGACGTTTGTTTAAATCGATAGAAATATCGAATTCAGTGACAAATAAATATTTTCCCTTTTGCATTTTATACGCGTTCTACGTATTTCTATATCCTTCGATTACTCGTAAACGCATCAAAATTTACGGTCTAATAATTAAACACGAATAAAAGATGTTTGTTCGATACCAACGAGATACTGTTGGAGAAAACAGTTTCGTGTTTTCCGTCGTTTCAATAACTTGCTAAGTGACTGGATTTCGTTTTTAATTAGAAAGGGAGGCGCGATCGTGCACGACGCGAAGTTAATTATGGAAGTAGCCGGTCGTGCAGCCGGTCCCGCCATTTAAGATCAAATTACATTAGCGTTGTGTAATGTCAGCGGAGAGTAAATTGTGGTCACCGGGTATTCCTCATTCTGTTAGCACTGTAGGTCATCGCAAATACGCGGTCATCGTCTTTTTAAATGAATATTCATGGCGAGGATTTGAAAACCATTAACGTCGTCGACACGCGTTTTTTCCTGCGCGAATTAGTTCGTAATTCCCGATAATACCAATCGATTCCATCGTTTCGCCAACCAGCAAACTTGAAAAAACGATTCCATTGTTTCCTATCGATTCTTGTTGTTCGTAATCGGAAGGACGATTGTTACGAATCTGTTTCGATTGGTTCATTTATCAAGATGATTGCGTTAAAGCACAGTCGATGAAGAAAGAACGAAAGAGATAAAATACCGAATTTTAAATCGAAGGCCTATAATGCAGTTGCAAGTTTGTTATCGCTGCTGAATGCCTGGCAGTTGTTTATTGAATTGTTATCTTTTATTCGCTTCGAATAAATCTAGATTAAATTAAACGTCAAGAATAATTTTTGTTAGGATTCAAGTTACTTCATTTGCTATGCAGTTTGGAAAGAAACATAAGCCGCATTTTTGGAGAAAAAAATGTAAACGAACCGTGAAACATCCTCTACGCTTTCCTATAACAATTTTCCTCTATGAAATTCTAACGAATTCTGGACCCGTTTTAACCTTCTCCTAGTCCGCCTTTTTCTGTTCCACACGGCACACACGCGCTCAAGTATTCTCTTTGCATATTCTTCGACATATACAATATGCAGATTCTTTATGAAAAAAAATATTGTTTATCGTCTATAATTGACAGAAAATTCATCTGCGGTGTATAAACATTTTCCACAAAATGAGATTTACATTCGAATAAAAGGTTGAAAAATTTCAATTTATATCTAAAGAATATCACTCGGTTAAGAGACCTGCTCGCTGAATAAAATAAATGAACGCACGTACAAGTTATATATATTTTCAAGCGCACTTGTTCGTTGTTAATTAGAATATCTGATATTCTACCGTGTGTTATTAAAGATCGTATCGTTACATTGTCCTGCTCGGTTCGGTATTTACATGTTAACTCTTTAATTATCTATTAACAATTCCTACAGACTTCCGAGGAAAATATTCACGGCGTAATAACAATACCGATTGGTTACTCATATAGCATCTAGCCATATATATTTTTAAATAACAAACAATTCCAAAATGCTCGATGCTGGTTGCTTGAATGGTTTCGATGTATCGTACTCTCTACGAATATTACACGATTCGATAAACAAAGCTACCTTTGTGAGCGGTTCTTTCCAGTATCACCCCGTATAATGCATGTCACCCGCCAACATCGTGCTCGTTTTGAATCAACACGACCGAAAGTTTGATCTCTGTTGAGACATGTGTAATTTTGTGTGCTACACTAGATTAGCTGCGTAGTAGTGACACGCATATATGACTATGAGTGTGTGGGAATATGTTTTTTTTTTTATTATTTAATTTGTACTTTACAATTTGCCCAGCTGGATATTTGGTAAATAGTGGGAGTATGTGCATGCACAGCGTCTCGTAAAACAGACGAATGCAACTGTTCCGTTGGTAGCGTGGTAAAGAAGATTTTTTTTTTACTTGGTAGAATTTTTACAATCAATTCTTATTGAGAATTATAAGTAAATTATTTTAGCGTGGTACTGTAACTTGGATAATAAGTGTTTATTGTATGTTTGATTCTAGTTGAATCTAATGCTTAAATCTAAAGAGTAATGTCTTTTTAGTCTGCGGATCTGATCCGTCGTGTCAAGTAATTGGGAAACTAATGGGGTAAAGAAGATGATGAGACGAAGAGAGTACCGAGACGCGTGCAAATATGTATCGACGAATATCTTGTAAATCATATATTAAATAAATGTGAAACTATTTTCATATCAATTCTAAGTGTAATCTAAGTGTTCCTATACATTTATTTCGGCGATTAAGATCCACAATTTTCAACAATTTCTACTAAAAGATGAACGTAACGTAAAAAAAGCAAGAATTTTTTTCAGAAAAAAAAAAAGAAAGTAAAGCGTTAACGTTTCAATCATAGTTCGTCAATACCGCGTGCCGCTCAATGGTGAAAATACGCGCAGTTACAGTTCCAAATCGAACGTGGCCCGATATAACTTGCGTTTCATAGGACGCCGATATATCGTACTGTTGCTCGATACGCTCGAGCGTATAGAAATCGAGATTTAATATTCCTCGAAGGTTTGTGTACAAGGCAGTCTTATGGATCTGGCGTTACAGACGAGGAAAGAGTGGATCATTAAAGCAGAAGCTACTCACGTCAGAAACGTGGCAAGCGTTTACGATCCGGCGTTGGTATCGATTGTAGTCGGCGAGGAAAAGGGGAGAAAAAGCGATCTTTAGGGCTTTGCTAGACCGTTATTGCCATTTTCCATGTTGCGACGTTCCTTTCCTCGTTATTTCGAGGCGCGACCGCACGCAAAGGGATTTCTTTCGACGAGCATTTTAAATTACGCGAAACGTTTAGGAAAACGCGCTCGTCTGCCGCTTTCTTCTACTCGGCCTTGGCAGAAAGTGGGTAAAAGTTTTGAAATTGGTTTGCATACTTTCGAATTTAATTGTAATCTGCAAATTCATTTTACGCGTACAGCCGCAAACTGAATCGATCAAATTCACTTGCTCTAGATTTTTCAACTTTAATTGTAAATAGAAGACAGCAAGGCGAGCTACGTAAAAGTGTCGCAAGCTGTTTTCTCTCAAGTCATCGCGAATGCATACTTGCTTCTTTCTCGTTAAATTCTAGAGGTTCTTAGAGAACAAGAGGTTTCTCGCTCGCTTGTTTTTCTTCGGAGCGAAATGAGACGTTCGGTTTACGTTCGATTGAAGAAGAAACAAAAGAAATAAATCGATATCTGCGCTAGTTCCGAGAAAACAGCTTGTAACATCTTACGTGCCCCATCTTATACGTGATTTAAAATGGTTAACTTTTATAAAACGAAATGATTAATTTTCATCAAGTTGATTAGTTTCGGTTTCGTGTAAGTCATATCAGATATCGTGTCGTTGCTTTGAAACTGACACAGCATAAAAATGATTGGCTTTTCGTGGAAAGCAAAGAAGTGTCTCCCGAATTACGTAATAAGACATTATCTTGTTAGTAAAATTTATCGATAGAAGAAAATCTTCGTCATTTTTTATCGAATAAACCAAGAGAGCTTCCCTCGTATATAAAATGTTTCCTCAACATCGCTCAAGAGGCGAAAGAAAGATAGAGCATTTTATGGAAATCAGGGGATAAAGGCTGCATTTCGTGTAACAGGCTAATTTAGAATTCAGAAATTGGATATCGCTGTCGAAGCCTTTTGAATTGGCCATTGAAGATTTATTTAGTATTCCAAACTTTATATTCGGATTGCGAGGTGAATAGCGAACAGCGTGAATTGGTAAGCGAAGATTAACGATGAAAGCTATGGGTTACACGATGCAGCGGAAAATTAAGAATTGAAAACCAGCGATAACAGTTATCGGTCGCGAACGGAGAAATTATTAACTGGACAAATCAATAAATGGCTGAAAAGCAGTGATCGGAAATGAAAAATATGGCGAAATTTTAAAAAAAGATTTCAGAGGAAATAAAATGGAAAGATTTTGAAGAAATGTAAATAATTTGACTTTGTGAAATACCGTTTATAGATATACGACCTTTGATATTTTTCATATTCGATACGAATAACACAATCGCGAATTTGTATGCTCGTCTTATGCTCGAATAAAGTAACACAAAGGTGGATGTACGTATTCCTTTCACTTCAATTATTCTCCGAGTTACGTGATAGTTGTGTTGCCGCATGCACACAGAATGACTTTTATTATGGTTACTCGCCACATCGATCAAAAACGAACAATTGTATGCTTTTTCTTGGCTTCTACCAACTTTCTTTTATACCAAACACAAGAATCCAAACTGTTTGATCGAAAGAAATTACTACTTTTTATTTTATTACGTATTTTCTATCATCCTTACTCGTATCTATTAACAGAAAAAGAACATTTCCCGCCTAAAAACTTCTCGTTTATCTTGAAAATTTCAATTTTAAATCTCGATCATATCGACAAATGCGTCTTTCTATACTCTGTACATTTTTAATCGATTTCGTTCTTTTTTCACTGTATATGTGACGAATGGTATTTATTTACCGACCATATGTTGATATTCATCAAAACATTTCGAGAACTTCACGTCGTGTGTTTTTCAATTTCACGGCAGAAAAAGTCACGCGATTTCGAATAAAATAAACCGAGTAAGAAAGCGACTCGCTGACGATCTTCTACGACGAATGGAAAGATCTCGTATTGTTCTTTATTACGAAAAAAGGAAAGAGACAGAAAGGCAGAAAAGTAGAAACGAACGAATGTAGCGGTTGCTTAACGATTTAATTAAAAACGATAGAACGGGCGTTTCAAGCTTGTCTCTCGCCAACGTTGATGGCGTGTTTTAAAACTCGAGTTTTATGGAAAATAAGATCCATAAAATGTTAATTTGCTCTTAACGTTCCCGCTAACAACAATTTTAACTATGCAACTATACACTTCAAGCGAATAGCGCTGTTGATGACAATGCACTTTATATTCTACGTAAGAAAGCATTATACGCGACACAAGATGGGATTGCTCTTTCCTAGATGAAATTACGTTTTTAGGAAACGAAATTGATCGAGAAACAATAGTTACAAGGTGATGTTTCATAAAAGACAAATATTACTCAGATATGGAAAACGACTTAAATCATAATTACGCTCTTGCCACTACGAAAACCTTGTAGATATCCTGCAATTGATGAATATTTGGGGATAGAAAATCGATAAAAAGGTTTTAAGCCGTTCCCCTTTAATCCGATAACCTGAATCCTTTCTACCCGATTTTTTCTTACTTGAACCTTTTAGATTTCAAAGAATCAAATCGATGTGGTTTCGAACGAACAGATCGACGTCCAATCCTACTTAACAAATAATCCGAAATAGAATTTTTCCGGCGATCAAATTATTTTTTTTGTTTAAAATATCGTTATCTTTGAGGCTGTACGGAATGGAAAATAATGAAATTTGTAAGTTAATATTTTCGGTGAGATTAATAGCTTCGACGTGGAGGGTATGAAGCATATAAGTGTGGGTAAATACGGATATTAATTACGTGGATAGATAGCTATATATTTGATAAAATGAACGTTAATTAATTTTACTTGAACTTCCCCCGCACTTGGAATCGTATTATCGTATAAACCACATTTTTAATTCTGCGTCTAACCACGTGACCATTAAACTAATTGAAACAGCTTTTCTTTAAATATGCGCGCCTAACGTATCAAAACGAGTCACCGGTAGCTGCTGTCCGGTGTTTTTGTTAAATTGAATTTTCAGGTAAAATTTATGTCACACGTACGAAGCAAAAATAGAAGCTTAGATAAATTTGAGAGATAAATTTTGAAAGATACGTGATTTATAACCGCATCCGTTTGAACAAGACCTGAAAGATCAATTTTCAGCCAGAACATAGAACATAGAAATTATCTCAATACCGGAAAAAGAAAAATTCGATTACTTAATCGAATAAATTACACAACAAAATCAAATCGCACAAGTATATTCGATATCCGATCGCAGAATTTCGTTTTCCACGACCAACCATTAACCATTCCACGAACGAAACCAACCGGAGAAAGAAAATAACCATTTTGGGATACTGTCGATCGCAATACCAAATAGCATTTGTTACTCACGGCTGCTGTCGTAGCGTATTCCATTCAGTTCCTCGAAGCATGGTAACGTGGCCAGTGTACCGGGAGGTGTTCTCGGCCAACACAATAAAGAATCCCAGCTGATTTCGCATCCTTGATCCTCCTGCTGCGTCCCAAGAGACAACAGCTGCAGCTCTTCCTGTTTGCGCTCGAGGCACTTGATCGCCTCGGGATTCACCGATTCGTTCAGCTTACTGATATAATACAAAGTGTTCAGCACGTAATTGCCGGTGTCGAAGACGCTCTCGTTATTCTCTTGCCACTCCATACCGGCCACAAACTAAACACTGTTCGTCTTATTGGCCCTCTCGATCAAGTTGCTTCCTTTTCGCGAGACTCGACTTTGTCTGGGCGGAAGCAAAAAGTGAAAACGACACGGATTCACTCTTATCTTTATAGCAGCCTAGCGCCCTTGCCGAATTGTTTATAGGAATTATTTCTCGGTTTATAAGTGTACCATGTTCCTCTTAGAAGAAGATATCGCGATGTCGTTGGTTCGTTATCATTACGCGTTACGCATCGTTGATTTTTGGAAATTTGCCGAGGAGCGCAACGTAATTTTGCGTTTCACAAGGGCATAACGAGGACCATATACGTCGTTTAGGTTTCGAGCAGCAGTCGTGGACAAGGTCGTGGAATGTGTGACACGCGGCGAAAACGTCGATTACGAGCGGACCATTCCTTTCACGTAGTTCTATAAAGATGCGCGGTTAATCTCTAGGGACTCTATTTTTCACCAACCGACTGACACGCAATTATTTCCCCAAACCTGGTGTTGTTCGCGAGAAACGAGACCGAAGATAGTATTCCTGGCCAACCGCGAGATTCGCCGACTAATGCTCGCTGATCCCCCTAAATCCTTTGCCATTAAAGGAGGGTCGGTTAATCCTAGAGGAGTCCTTTTCCTCCTTTTACTCGAAGAGCACAGGGCAAGCGTAACAACGAGAGGGCCCCAAAGAGTCTTTAATCTTTCTACGCACGCTCACGCGAATTTCTGCTCGTATCCTCTCCTCGTCCTCGTTAATACCTGATATAAGATCTTATCGAGAAGCTTCTTGATATAATATGTCCATTTACATTTCGAAATATGATCATACAAAGCATCTTGAATTTTTTGTAATATAAATTAGGGGTTTCTGGGACTCGTTTAATTTTCTCTCTGTCTCCTTTTGATTTAATACGCACGCTTCTTTTTTTTCTCTTATCTATTTACGATATTGAAAATGATCTGGAAATATTACGATCAAGCAAACGTTTTTGATTCCTCGCGGCCATTGAATTCCATGGGTTAATGCTCAAGGACCTTTTTTTCTTCCTTTCGTCCAATATCAGAGGACACGAGCGTAGCGATAAAAAGACCCCGAGAAACGTTTCATCCTCGCACACACGCTTTTTCCTTAGGATTTCTATTTGGTATCCTGCCGATTCCCGTTAATACGTTGTACAAGACCTTATCAGAAAACTTCTCTCTATATTTATCTATATATCGAAATGTTACGATCGAATAGAGTTTCCAGAAATCCCCGCAAGCCCGTTAAATTCCGCGCTCCAGGCACGGGATACCGCGACATAGGATTCCTCTTTGAAGCTTTCCACCGGAGCTTCCCAGCTTCGGAATATCTCGGTTGCACGGAGTCTGACCAAAAGGTGAGAGCCTTCGTTTTGTAATTTCTAGGAACACGACGAAATCAGATTGACTTATGACGGGCTTGGAGATGCTTCCTTTTCTAGAGCAAGGAATTTTCTTTTGGTTCGTTGCTATTTCTCTAGTCCTCCGTTTACTAAACGATCTTTGATCTTAAAATCCTCGACGATCTAGCTTTTACGCTTTAAATATGATAACGTACAGTGGTACGAGTAGTACGGTTTATAAAACAGTCTGCTGCAACTGGTCGATCCGTTTGAAAGCGGCACTCGACAGCCATTAGGCGAACCGTTTGAAACGCAAAGCCAATTACCGAACTACTGGCGGCAAGGCGTCCATCAGATCCAGCACTAACAGTTGGAGACGAAGTTCGCCTATTGTCCGCGCGTTAACATTGCGAGCATCGCGCTGAAAACCAGTAACAAAGGCCGGCTTCGATCAGTTCCACGTTTCGATAGTGTACTAATTTCGCGAGAGACTATCGGCAAACCCTCGAGGGAGATGTTTCGAGAACCCACTCGGTTAACGCGCGTATTCGTGCCTGATTTCAACTGCTCCAGGGAATGGTATTGGTCGATACCAGGGGTTATTGCCGACTCCTTCGAACATAGAAGGAAGTTCACAGCTCCTTATAATTGATAGTCGGTAGTTTCGTAAATGAGTTTCAAAACTTGGTCCATTCACTTTGTAATTTAGCTATTTGTTAACCTGGCCTGCAAGTTAGGCTCCCGTTTCCTAGTCCTTTCGTAGACGCGACTCTTTCCAACTGGCTATCCTTTTCACGATACCATCGTAAAATCCTCTCTGAAAGTACGTTCCTCGTGTGACTCGGTGTTTCTACAACGTACAAATTACACCACCTCGAAGATTCCTTTATTTTCTTAGAAATCTTAACAAAGTTTCGCCTGAAACCTTGCCAGGTTTCTTACGATTCTTCGTTTCACGGTTCTTTGGTTACCTCTACGCGACAGTACTCAAACTTTTTACATTTATCGCTCCTCGTGGAATACCATCGACTTTCTTATCCGATCGCTATTGCTATCTCTTCCATCAGCTTCGGATCTTCTGCGTTCGCGTTTTACAAATGTTCTTCGAACGTAGGTGTTCACACGTATTATTCGTGTACCAATTTAACCATCTTCGACTTTTTCATTGACTTTTTCATTACCGCGCTGTTTCTCTACCTGTTCTGCAGCAAATAATACCTCCGACAGTTATACTTATTCATATTAAATCATCGTTTTAAAGGACGAACCTCTTCGAGATGAACTACATCCTTAGTATTTATATTTGTTCATAATTCCATAAACATCTTGCGATTTATTTATAATTAGCACTTATCTCCTTCGAACTCGTATTTGTTCATGCCTTTATAAAAACATCTTTTCATTGTTCCCATTTAATATTTCCTTTCTTCGAGCGACGAATTTCCTTGAAATAAACGATACTTTTGCGAATAGTTCATGTTCATTTGTATTATCATTCAGCAACGTTCCACAATAAGCACCTTTTAATAGCTTCTAATTACCACTGTGTATCTCCAAACGATCAATTTGTTTCGGATAAATAATATTCTTGTAATTTATATTTCTCTATAATAAACATCTTCGAAATTCATATTTATCCATAATTTTGGCGACATCCAACCTTTCGATTCCTCTTAAATATCCTTCCGCTCTTCCGACGAATAAATTTCCTTAAAGCAAATAATATTATTAACATTTCTATTTACATTCATATTTTGATCCAGCAACGTCTATCCCTCCAAATATTCTTAAGTACCACTTCCTTCTTCCAAACGATACATATTTTTTAATTATCTCTAAATAACACTTTACTTCGAACGACCAACTTCCTTAAGATATAAATAATATCTTCGAAATTCCCATCTATTTATCCTTCGACCTAGCAGCGTCCTTTCCAATTTCTCCTAATTACCACTTGGTTTCCCAAACGAGACGAATTTCTTTCAAATAAATGCTATCGATGAAAACAAATGAGCTTGAAAACTGGTGAAATATTGTTTAAAAGTTAATTCCGTGGCAGTTTAGTATTCCGCTGGCGAGCAGTGACACGCGACTGTTTGAGGCACGTGCTCGAAGCAGTGTAAGAGGCTACTCCGTAGGAGCGGCGCGGAAGTGTCGAGGAAGCTGCGTCGCGACGCTCACTGCGACGCCTGATCGAGAGGTTCTGGCGTGTCCGCGGAGTCTGTCAACGGCCGTAGGAGACGCTACACGGCGCCGATATGGATTTTCGCGTGTACCTGGAGCCGACGAGGGCAACTGCCTGCTCCACGATACGTGCACAACGAGGAGGAGCATGCGCCACCATTATCCTCTCTCTTCTCCTCTGCCTCCACGTTTTGCTCGTCCTTATTTATCCTCTGCTCGCGTTCAACTCACTTTACCCCCATAAGCTTCGTTCGTACTGCTGTTTCACCTGCTTCTTCGCCTTTACAATCTTTTTACTCTGATCCTTTCTTTCCTTTTTCTTTTTCTTTTTCTCGTCTTCTTTTTTAGCCACCGTTTATCCTTGTATGGGTGATCTGTTATCGTTTCAGGCGCTCGTTTCCACCTTTTCTTCTCTCTGAATTTGTTCCGATTACTTTACTTTACACTTTACTTTAAAACTTCTTTTCTGCTTGATTATTTTCTTTGGCTTTAACGCTTTCATGTTTCGCGTAGATGGTGACGCGAGATTGATCGTGTTCTATTATGAGTCGGTCTGTATTTTTCAAAAAGTCGATGTAAAATTAAAAAAAAAAATGCTTGATTATACTATGTTGGTGCAACTATGTGCAGGTGCGTGGAGTATCGGCTATCTGCTACGGATAAACATCGCTGGTGCAGATATATTTTTTGTTTCAGTTTAACAACGGAACATTCGACCTCGGTTATGGCAAGAAACAAAGAATCAACGGTAGAGAAACATTCTTTGATGATAACTTTGAAAATATGAGAAAAATATCAACTTTTTGATCAAATTTCCGCGGATGTCCAAATATTATACTTATATAGTTGTTCTCATTCTTCAGGAACAATATTCGTGGTGACGTTCTTCTAGAGAACTTGAGACTACGTCCGTCTTCTTCCTGATACCTTTCTTCCTTTTTCATACGTTGACGACTCGAATCGAGATTTCGTTGACACCTGCAATTAAGACGACCGACCTGTATCAGAAACGTCATCGATTACCGAACATGTGGCACGGGTCAACCTTCACCCAGAGAAAATTCGTTCGACCGATATTCGTTACCGAGTATCGGTGGAAAAAATTCAAACTAACGCGTCTGATTACGATAGGAATTATCCTTTAACGACTTTCAAGATCGTTTTCTAATTTTATCATTGAAAAGAATTAAGTATACTCTTTGTGAATTCCAAATTAAGAAGGCTAAATGAAATAAAAATTACAGATCATTTTCTCTTCAATTGCTACATTGATCTTTGAGAATCTCATTCTCGTTCAAAGCTGCGGCAAAGTGTACTCTACAGTCAAAGAACTGGCATTTAAACGAAAATTTTTCAAGCGATAATTTCTCGGTTGTGCTTCGCGACAGGGATGCAATCGACGTATTCTTATTTTTAATAAAGCACCTTCGTTCTAATCAACGTGAAGAAAATGCAACGCTTAGCATGATAGAAAAATTTACAGAGCAATTCGAGCATCGATTTCTTTTTTCAGAGAGCGAAAAAGTCGCGAGCACTTTTTTATCGCTTCAGTCTCGTTTTCTTTTTTCTCTTTCGAGATATCCTGACACGGTAATCTGTCGCTATGGTCCAGCAAAAAGTCACTCGGTTGATGCCTTGGAGGGCGCGTCGATAGGAAACGATAAGCAACACGAGGATTACGACAAATGTATAAGATCAGTTGTGAGAAAGAAAGCGATTGCGAATAACTTTCCCATTAGATTTCTTTTCTTATATTCGAGCTTGTGGAAAAACGCGATTGGGTTGCTACGCCTTTTTGAATCTGCTGGCGATTCGCAGATTTTTACTGAACCAGGTTTTTCAAATAGAAAACAATAAATAAAAGAAAAACGCAATTGAGCTGTTATCTGTTTGAATTCAACGATGATTTGTGAATTTGTTTCTATTAGGTTCAATCTCGCAAGTGGATCGTTTCTCTTAATTAAAAATTTCCTTAGAGATAAAATAATAATCGTAGACTAATGGCCAAGGAATAATTTATTTAGGTCGAACTAACTCGACTTTTCTAATTGAATCTTTAAAGTGAATATAAATATTCTAGCATTGTTATTTTCTTTTTATCTAGAAATCCGCGAAAGAAAATTTTATCTGTTACTTACCATGTTTGTATAATGATTCATCGTAGTGAAAATTTTCGATTAAATAAGTCATAAGACCGTAAAATGACAAATAGAAACTAAGTTTCATAAAATATGTATCTCTTTATATTCTCGTCAATCCTCATTAAAAATGTTGAACATATAAATTAGCGGTACAACAACTTTAGATAAGAAATATTAATGGATAAATAAGCTTTCAAGAAGTTTTCCCTTTAAAAGTTTCTACGTATTCCACTAAATTGTTAAACATTCTAAAATTGTTTCAATGATAAAATCGTTATTTATTTCGAAAGGGTAAAAATGTTTCGTAAATTATATGTATAGATTTGTGGGGATTTAATTGAAAAACAAGTTGTAGGTGTTTAGAAAATATCGGTATGTCACATTATATTTTAATAAAATTGAATGAGACGCATTCGAATAAATATACGTTAAATTTGAAACCACCGATTATGCATCAATGTGTACCAATATTGCCGATTAAGCTTGCAATCGATATTTACAATTGATAAACATTATTTTAATTAAATAAAAAACTATACTTGTATCAATTATTCCTAACGCGCTGTTCTTTAAACGTATTCTTCTTACATTAAATAAAACACCGTTTACAGATGAATTAAATAATTTGTACGTTACCAAAGTACTTGGAAGGGAGGATGAAGTGGAAGGGCAGGAAAATTCTAACCAGATTCAGATGTGGAAACGAGACCAAAGCGAGGGAAAACTGGAAAGAAGAGGGAGAAAAAAGATGCAGACTATGTAAAAGGAAAGAAGTCCCGAGACATGTAATAGAAGAATGTGAAATAACGGGAGGACCAAAAGACATAGAAAAAATACTGGATGAGACTGGAGAAGGACTAACGGAATTAAAAGCAATAATAGAGAAGGGAAGGGCAAGGGCAATACAAGACAAGGAGGAAAGACAAGAAGGTAACACAGCAAGGAGGCAAAAGACCAAAAGTGGCAATAATGTGTAGTCGTAATAAGTTGCAATAGTTTTTAGTCATTAGTTTTAGCTGTGAGAGATAAGAATAAACTAAGGGAGTGCAATGCAATAAAGTAGATAAGAGGGGAGGTAGATACATAAGGAGCAAAATAAGTGTAAGAAATGTAAATCGAAAGTTTGTCCAAAGCCGAAAGGCACGGACTAAAATAAATAATAATAATAATAATAATTTGTATGTATATCAATGTATAGATATACAAAACCAAAAAATACACTGTTATATACATTTTTGTCGTGTTGTTTGTTTTGAAAAAATTATTACAAAATTATTGTGATATGTTTTATAACAGGTAGGCTGACAAAAATAGCGAGTAGAATGTTGTTAACGTAACGCTGGTTTTTAATGTGCAAACTTTTTTTGCCATATTATCAGTGGCCAGGAAGATCGTTACGATGAACGAGCGAGCGGATACGCATGTATATACTTCGTGTCGTCTATCGACGTGGAATTTTTATACTTTTTTTTTTTTTTTTTGATGGAGAAATCATATTTCTCGCTATTTTTATCAGCATTTCCAGATATTCATGGCATGTATGCATGCTTTTGCCTATAACGCACATATATTTATTATTACTTTTATTTCGAACTTTATCCTTTTGTCGCGTTAATTATTATATCGTCAGCAAACATGATCATGCTGGATTTAATAAATTCCACATTTATTTTTCCCCCATGCAATATTCATTGTCAATGCAAATATCGAGATTCGATGGAAAAAGAGAGCGGAGAGCTCGAGGAGAATTCATTAATTTACGAAGGGTCGACGATATTAAATCGTTAAAAGGAACAACGAAAGCATCGACGAAAGTGTACCAGTTGCCAATTTCCACGATAACCAAAATATTTACAGATGTTTCCTTTGTCAATTATCTTTTTATAAGGGTCGAAATTATTTAGAAGATTTAACAGTCAGCAAAATAGTAAAATATTTCGAATTATTACGTTATTCCAATAATTATTATAACAACTCTCAATGTTTTATCTTATGAATATTTTTATCGTTAGAAACTAAAAGACAGCGAGTTTGTATTAGTTTCTGTGGAATTAATTAAAATTTCGATAAATTAAATTGAATGGGAAGCTAGGAGAACCGGTACAATTGATACAATTAGCAAATGTTACTTCTTTCGTGGCGTAGTAAAACGGCAAAGGAACGACCCGAGTTATTTATTTGTTTAGTATTTAAATTATCTTCTATCGAAATTGTTAACGTATTTTATAATTGTTATAGGCCCATTGAAAAAAAAAAAAAAATACGTTGATGCTGATACAAATGAAAAATACAAGCTGCCTCTATGCATAGCTTAAAAATCTGGGTTCAACATTTTACTAAATGTTCTCTAACAAATAAAACAAACAAATTTTTCGCGTTTTTACTTAAAATAATAGAATAGTAAGGTGTGTATGTGTGCATATATGTTATTTCATTTAAAAAAAAAAAGCTAAAAAGAGGGAAATATCTGGCAATAGAATATGACTAGTACCATGTACGTTGGAAATCTCATACATCTTTAAATCCTATACTAAAGGAAACTTGTCTTTAGTCATAAAAATTTGCAAAGAAGTATCTCGTAACACGTTACATAGCTACTTCTGGCCGTTTATTCTACTCTTTCTATAAGATCGTAGAATGGAAAGAACAAGACAGCCGATGTTAATGCCATATTTAGAGTGGTTTCGTGCCGAACAATGAATGTTTAAGATAAAACGTATAAAGATCGATGATAACACTGAAGAAAGCAAGCCTTGGTTGCTGTTTGCACAAAAGCCTTTTTTAAGGCCAACTTCAAACAAGATCCACATGAAAATCCTGTGAAAAAGTATAGGCACGTGACACGCCAGCGACGTGTGCGAAAGCGAAATGCGTATAAACGCGAAATGAACGGTGTACAATAATTTTAAGAATAAATCAGTACGTATCGAGTATAATCGATTACAAAATAAACTAATATACAAATTTATTACGAATGTTTAGAATACTCGAAACGAAAGCTTAGAATGGTTATACCACAAATGGTCGATTTGTTCAAAACTAGGGCACTAACGGCTAGCTTTTTGAATTTAATTTTTACATTGTTTTAATAGGATCGTAGCCCTTAACAAAGGTAAGTTTACCAGGCACATTTATAAAGCTTGGTCAAATAATTGGACGTCCCGACTCTCAAGGAAATGTCTCCTAGTTAGTTTCCAGCTGGATAAATTTGTGAAAATATTTATGGTTACGGAGAATTTAAACGAAGGAACATTCAAAGGATCAAACTTCGAAAATTTTTGCTTTTCCATTAGAAGACACGACTCAAAGTAATTTTCAATGCAATAAAACTGTGTTTATGCCGTATCCGAAAAGCAGAGAAATTCCTTTTAATTTTATTAAATTTACTTTTGCTTTTCTTCTGTCTCGACTCGTCGCGTTATTCGAACGTGCAATTGAAACAGCATCGGATTGATCATGTGCCGAAAGGACTAAACGAAGAGCATCTTGTTTACCTGTTACTATCAAGAAAATTGTTGCTTCAACCAGATAACAGCGTATTTTCAGCGCGCTCGATCCTCCGCCTATTCCTTTAACGAGTTTTAATCGCGCCAAAGTGGATGGAATAATTATCTAAAAGGACCAAGAAGGTAAACACGGAGGAAGTAACGTTTTCTTTACTCAAGACAAAATAGGTTTGAACGTTCTCTTCGCTACTTTCCATAGAAGCGAGAAAATTAAGGAAACAATACTAAAACCAAATCCAGGTATACGTTTGTCGTGTAAATACACAATTTTCACTGCAGCTTGGAAAATTTTAGTCAAACTAGCGAAAACTATCCTCTTAATCATCGAGTTACACCGACTAATTAATTTCTGGTTAAATATTATACTATTCGATAGGCACGCCCGTAACAAACCTACTTTCCAGGGTGAACAGCCCTAATTTCAACGTAATTAGATTCGTTGATCCATCTCATCTCTCACCTTTCCTCTTTGTTTTTTCGCTTCTGCCTCTTCTCTTCTATCTTTCGTTGTACTTGTTTTACCAAACCAGCAAACCGTTTTACATTAACCTTTCTATGCATGTTCAATGCATAGTTCACCAACTACTCGTTGCGTCCATCGTCTGTCTTTTATTCTATAATATCAGTGTCGTTCATTTTTAACGAAGAAACTCTAGATCTTTTTCTTCGGAACAGAAACGATGTACCTTTTAACACTTTGATTCATAAAAAATCACATATTTCGCTCAGGACGCCACGAAAGTATTTTTATTATTCAAAGCATATAATGGAAAAATAATAATAAATTGATGATATAAGACAACATTCTTCCCCAATGGATCGTTTATCTTATTGGTGGTCACGGGTGACCACCGTGGCGCCTTGCTAACAGTTGATAGCGACATATTACAACAAGGCTTCGTTTATTTCAACAAACCATTCGCATTCGTTATTTCGTCGCAAGCAAAACGTCCAGAATATATCGTTGAAACGTGTAGAAGATACTAGTAAATAATATTTGCTCATTCTCCATATAATAGTAAGGTATATTTACACTTCTAACTTCAATTATAGCATTATAAAGCATCATTTACGATTATTTTCTAAGCTATGTTCATAATAATATTCGTAGATTACCTCTCAAAGATATGGATGCAAACACAGTGCACCGTTAGATGCAAGATTTGTTCTCATTTTTTTTTATTGATGTTCTAATAGAAATGTTTGATCGCTCAATGGGGCACTTTTTATTTCAAAGTATCTTCTATTTATCATTAAATATTATATTCAAAATGCCGTAAGTGTCAATTTTCATTCAATTTTTACAACTGTAAGAAGTTCAAGCACTCCGGTCATCAATGACTAATGACCAATGACCAATGATGTCATATATGACCAACGTGGCAGTCAAAGTGTTAATGTGTTTGCAGCAGGATCGACCATTATAATGGGTGATTAGCAACTCGGTTGAAATTCTCGGTTTAGTCTCATCATTTTTAGAGGACGCAGTGAGTATCATTTATTACGTTGGCTAAGGTTTGCTTAATTCCGATACTTGGTGCTAATTTATCGAGATCTCCAGCGTATTAATTAATTATCGTTCTAGTGATATTAGAGTTTCTAGAATAACGCGCGGCGAGCTTTTCAAACGAAAATGAAGCTTCTGAGTGCACATACTTCCTCCGAATGGCCGAGTGAGTTTACGTTCCGCAAAAGGAACGCGTGTCGGACCAAGGTAATGCGCTTGCGAAACGTAACAGCCTACGCGTACATACTTGAAATAACTATTTAACATAGCTGCACGCACCAAGCTTCGAATTAAATTCATATAGAGTTACTTATTCGCGTTATAATTTTTATTCAATTACGAGAATAACTGGTAGCTATTAAAATTTGTTTTATCGTTGCAACTGAGTCTTAATCAAGAAATGAATTTTAATTTACCAATTTAATCTTCAGCTTCTCGCTAAACTTTAATTTTGATCCTATCGTTTATTCTTGTAATTCTCCCGAGTGCTTTTGAATTTAGGACAAAGATACTTCGTAAGTTACATTCTACCGACAGATTTATGGATCTGTAATAAATATCGGACACGTACTACCTCAGAAAGAAATGTAGAAACTACGGACAAGACAAAAGCCAAATGTGTATATAATTTTGAGAAATGTTTCTACGTAGAAAATAGTTTACAGAATGTAGCGTTCTTAGAATAATTAAACAGCAAATTTTGTATGCTCTTGTAATAATAAATTCACTGCTTTATTTTACGCTCGAACAGACACATACATGAATATTATTTGCATGCATCTATAGTACAAGGTTGAGAATAAATCTGACAAAAATTACAACTTACAATAAAAATGTTTTTCCATTATATTCTCACGATTGTATTGTGTTTGAATAAATTTGAATCCATTTCTATCAAGAAACATAATCAAAAAAGATTTCTCAAAGCTATTTTCTTCTCCAAGGCTGTAAGTGCGACAATTCTATTATGCGTCAGACAAAGTTAAACACAATTCACTGTTACGCACATAACACGAAGTGCTATTGGATAAATACTTAGATATGATAAGGTGTCCAAAAATATCGGCCATTCGACCCGAATAGCCGAATGTATATGAAAGTGTACGAGGTAAACGAAAATATCAAAATCTTCAAACGAAGATTTTGCATATAGTAATAATCGATGTGATTGCAAGTGATTGCAAATGATCTCGTTAGTTGGCTGATCATGCTGCTACTTTCGTATCGTGCTGTTATCGTTGTTACACAAGTTACGCGACCTGATATTAACATTTCGGTACGTATGTTGTTGTTTAAACCTCATTTACTGCGATTAGCATTACTTTACATGCTCGTGAAGTTTTGCATATAGTAATAATCGATGTCGTAAATATTCATGCGAAGAAATAGAATGTCCTCTCTCCCCCCTTTCGTCGCATTTCTTGCGATTATCACATGCATTCTTTGTATTTTTTAACCTTTACTGATCGTTAATTATGCCGTTCAATTATGCACGAAAGCTCAATTAACATAAAATTTAGTGCAAAAGGAAACTTTCTCAAGGAAAATTCCGGCTTTTAAATTTATCGCGTCGCTGTTTTCTAAACGCGTAGAATATTTAAACGCTCGATAACTCACGCGTAACTTTTACTTCCACCGTTAACGATTATACGTTTCGTATTGCTGCCCTTTAAAATGTTTCCACCCTATCAGAAACAATCCGTTAAAGTTCAGTACATCTTACCTGGTATTCGTATTTTATGCCGCTTTTACACATGAACGCGCATGTCACGACTCTACTTCCATCGAAACGGGAGAGAAACGTTTCACGGATGCTGCGGTTCCGTTCTTCTGCCAAGAAAAGGACATTTTCGTAAAATATCGGAACATAGCCAAAACTATAGTTATATCAACTATATAACCATGTAACTATAATATTAGCTATATATAAATGTAATATAACTATACTTGACTTCTACAAAGTCTTCATCAGTTACGTCTTTCCATTATCTTCTAATTCTAACTACTTTAAATTTGTCCATTTTTAGTCATACAGCATCTTCAAATATAAAAATAATAAACAATAATGCTAAATAAAAATAACGTAAAAATGAAAGCGCCAGAGCTATTCCAGATATTTGATAGTGCGGATAGTATCTGATAAGCACAATGGAAGTGTCCTAAATCAATGTCAAACAACACAAATACTAATCTACGATTCGCCAGTCCCGTGTAGGTCTCCGAACGAAATGAGAGTAATTAAGCTAATCGATGTAATTTAGTATGTGAATTACGGTATTCTACTAGATTGTGATTTGGACAAACTCGAAAGATCGATCTACGCTTTATTGCCCCATTGCTTTATTACGCGTTGGATTGTTGTACCGATATAGAAGGGTTCCGTTACAGGCTTTAACGCGCGACTGTTAATTAAAGCTGATTGTATTGTTAATATAGTCCATAAAGAACATAGCATAAAACGTAGACATAATTCCTTGGGCGAAATCACGGAATAAAAATAGTAAAAATGTGTCGTATAGATGTTGGTGTCGTTCAGCTTTGCTCTCGAGTTTCAACTCCTTTTGTGCTTTGCCTGCTTCCTTTTTATATCTGTGCAAGAAGCGCCATTAGTATGTTCTAAGGTTTCTGATTAAAAAGTAGATGGAAACCACTTATCGTACTCGTTTCATAAGTGTTTAAAAATGGCAAGATTTTATGTATCGTAGAAACATCGATTTAGAAACGTTTCACGTAAAACAGAAATATTAATCCTAACGTTTACCATTTATAAGTGTTCGAACGATGTAAGACGAATGTATCTTATTACTAATTTATTATCTTTTCTGAAAGAAACAGTTGTCTAAGTTTCACTGGAATTTTCCTCTGTAATTTTTCTATTATCTCGTGAAACATGTAAACCGTTTTCTTTATTTTTGAACTGAAATTACATTAAGAAACAAAATCCTTTAAACCGTACTTCTATAATCTCTAAACTTTATACTATTTAAACTTTATCTCGACATAATTCTCTTTTCCATCTACCCTTTTCTATGAAACCCACGAAGCTTAAAGAATGGAAGGACGATTGAAACTCAGTTTTATCTGATATTAACCTTCGTAAATTTCCAACGCTCTTTTCTAAATATGCACAGGTGCCATTTTTATAGACCCATTTGTTACTAAGAAGAATAATTACTATTGTAGATTCTCTATAAAAACCGATCAGAAAATATACGATCTACGTAAATAACACGTAAATTTAACGTTACATAACCACGATACAAGCATCGAAAGTATATCAATTATGCAAACGATGGAATCACATACCAACAGCGAAAATCAATCCCATCGATCTCATGACTTCTGTATTTGGATATCGGCTTTATAGCAAACAAAAATCAACAGCAAACAGTAAATACTATAGGAAACAAGGCAACTGGGATTTTCAACCAATTTTAAACGATAAATTCCACTATCTTGGAAAGAAAACTTCTTTTGAAATTGTCTTACATCCAACAAACGGATCATTTTCTTTAACGAGATCGGGGAACTCGAGATTTCTATCCTCCCTAGCAGAGCACACTGGCCTTATTGTTTCAACGATATCCCGACGTTCTTCGACAACGCGAAACGACCCCGTAAGAAACCGTAAATCGAACGATCGACTTGAAATTTACGACCAGCCATGGATCCGTTTTTATTATAAACCGATATAGATAAGAACCATCGTGTAGAGTGGTGTGATCAACTGCAAAGTCTCGTTCAGATTATTCCAGTCACTTGAATCTAAACAATTTCACTTCAACTTTGTACTCGTACGAGTCTACATGTGCGAATCCAAGCTTGACTCGATGCTAACGCCACTCATTCTTAAATAAGTTGATCAATTTGAACGGATCTGTTCCTTCTTGGGCGTCGATCTCCTCGATAGAGAGACGTGACTGCTGAAAGGTAACAGTTTTCTTTAAAAGTTTCCTTCAGAAGAAGAATTACCCAATCGATAGCTACCGAGGTCCATTGCAAAGAAGTTTGTAACTTCATTACCACTATGAACCGTTTGAACCGAGAAACATCGAAGAAGGGAGAAACTTTGTAGAGAAACTTTAAGCGGGGTTGAAGCCAGGAGCGTAATTATGTTGATACGTCTGGAACGCTATTGATATTTATGAAAATTGAAGGTAATGACATATTAAATTGACTGGAGTTGGGATTTTTTTTTCAAAAGTTCAGAAAGTACCATTCATTCTTCTTTCAACCTAGAGAATAAAAGAACCTTTAAAAAACTTATTTTCTTTTAAGAAACTACACCTGTTTTACCTTTTCTTTCTGCCTTTGTAAAGTACCGTTCCTTGTATCCTTCAAAATACGCGAACAAAGTTGCAAATAGATGTAAATAATTTTTCAAGACATCTCCTTCTATTGTAATCTATGAAAAACGAAATAATTTGTTCTGTTTAAGTTGAACTTTAATTAATATCACGAAGTTATTCCCTTACGCATTATAGAATATATAAAGCAAAATGATCTACGATATACGCATTAAATATTAATTAACTTCTCAGAATTATGTTCTTCTAACGTAGCGTACATACATATATAGGAAGAAGTAATTTGTGGTGTTAAAGTTAAACTCCGATCAATAATGTTAGGTGTTTATAACGTAGCTATAACCGTATAAATTCAATTTCGAATGGCGCGTATCAAGAATCAGATAGAGACGGGCTGGTTACATTTGAACCTGTGTAAGATAAATCAGATCTAGATTAGGTATAACTGAACCGAGTCGGGTTTGAACTACATAGAACTATATTGAACTATGTTTCCGGAGTACATCTAAATTAGTTCTCAGTTACATCTGGATAACGAGCAATCCAAGTAGAAGTTCAATAAGAAGGAAATTACTTCCCAAGAATGTGGAACTGCTTCGACGATACTACTTCCAATGGATCTCATTAACATTGCGTAAAGAAACCATCTTTCACACAGATTACAAATCAACTAATTATCCGATTTCCTACAACATCATAAAATTATAAAATAGAAGTCTATAACATGTAACTAAATTATCGTGTGCAAGAGAGTGTAGATTTTCAAAAAGAAATATATTGTCAGCCCTTGCTGTCCTAATACTCACGGCGTATAGCGTACGTAAGACAATAAACCAACCGTAGTAACGCTACAATCTCCACCACGCTAAATCCATTAACAATTAGAAAAGGAAGCTGTTCCACCTATTCCCCAAACCCACAATCCACTAACCAAACGCGTATCCTTTTCTAATCCAGGAAAGATCATTCTCCTCGCCATTAAACGGCCCATTCTGTCGCACGAAAGTCCAAGTTCTAGTAGTATAACCCGCGTTATGGCGCGACAGGCCACGGTCTCCGTTATGGCTGCAATGTGAAAAGGAAGGAATGGAAAAAAAGAAAGGTAAAAAGGGAAGAATGGAGGAAAGAGTATGGCGGTTGGCCACGAGTCGTTAAAGTTTCGCAAGATAAACGACGAGTGGCAGCAAGCTAGAGGACGAGTGATATTACGCGCGAAAAGGCGCCCGAGCTTGCACGACCTAGAAATGGTTTACCGTCTACGTCAATGCCGAGCAACGGAGAATAAGGTTTAAACGGGATAGTAGGCAGCCACTTTAAGGCTGGCGATAAAAAAACAGATCGACCGACCGACCCGTCTTCCTGCCTCGAGAGCGGTAGCGAGTGTTATTTTAGAATTAAGGGCAACTGCCGACGCGGCAATCGTACACAAGGCCGATACACAATCGGAAAAACAATGTTTGTCGATGATGAGTCTGGTTCCGAGAGGAAATTATTGTTCCAGGTGTGCGCGGTTCCAAATATCAGCGATGACGGACATTTGGTATCCAGGAATAGTTTAATAGGTTTCCGGAGACGCAAGACGTTGATGATTCATAATTGTTCGTTACAGATAGGACGTTTCGTTGGATCGCTGTCTTAGGCAGAACGCAAAAGAGAAATATGATAAATACACTTTTATTGATTTTCTGGCTTTAATGTTGCTATATGATTAAACAACTTTAATATGACATAATTGAAAACAACCTGTTCGGTCCAAAGATACGTGTCTTAAAAGTAACTGATAGGTTAATGCTTCGTGGAAGCTAAATAATATATAGATATAATTATTATTACTACGTAATGCGAGGAATAATGTTATTATTCGAATGATGAAAGTATAATATAAATGTTCTTGTTTGTACGAGAGAATAAACGATGGCGCTAGGAAACGAATTACAAGAAGACATTTTCCACATGAATTCGTCGCCGCCGAAGGAAACAGTCAGCAAAATTGAATTAACGATCGTCGACGGTAAGCACGGAAGACAATTTACAGGGGACTTTTTGCTCGAAGACTTTCGATTTATGGGGTACGAGTTTCACCTCGTTCTCAGAAGGTAATGAGCTGGAATCTTAAAGACGTAACGATAGAACGTTCAAATGAGTGCGAAAGTTTAAGCGAGGCACGATCAATTTTATAGAACTTTACAAGTCAAGCATAAATCGTTCAGATTTTACATTTAAATTGGCTACTGTTTATACAGTTACATGATATAGTTCAACATTGTGTGTCATCATTCCTTACGCAAATATTCAAGGTTTTAACCTTCAACTTGTTGACGTGTTCTAAAGGTCACTTTTGTTACACGAAACCTTAAACTAATTTTGGAAGGTAAAAAGTCATTAAAAATAATCTATTCGAATCACATCATGTTTTGGAAAATAATGTAATAAAGTTAAATATAATCGTTTAAACATCTGAAGACAATCATTACTATAGAACATAACCATCGTTGAATTTTATATGCGTGATTCAATAGCATTATGCACACATATTACGAACAAAATTGCCAAAAAAATTAATCTCAAAAAAGATAATAAAACGAAATTGACATCATACCTTTGAAACGAAGTATACGTAATTCTGGTGATTTTCTTCTGAAAACAACAATTGGATGTTCTTTGATAATGTTCTTCGAAAGATCTATCTCCGTGACGATCAACATTAACGATATTAAGCAATTTCGCGACACTTTCTGCGAAATCGTCTCGACCCTTTCTGTGCCGGTAAGCAATTTCCACTGAAACTACTAGCCACCGGCAAAATTTGAAAATTGCCGATCTTGATTGACCGACTATTCCAGTCGCTTATGAAACGTAATCTGCCAATCAGCTTCTCCCGCGTCCTCCTCTGTACACTATACACTAATACACGTTATCCACAAGTAATACCGGACTGCGTTACATTTTCAGAAACTACTGCGACCTTTAATCTTTATTTAGAACTTTTACTGTCTTGGAGGATTTGATGCATAAATTCCGAACCACAGTTCGTCCGTGAAATTGTTCAAGAAACACTGAATTCCCTCGAACGATACACATACCGCGAAATAATCCTACTATTTTGATTGGTATACTTTCAAAATTTCCGATGCGTCGATAGTGGCGCCCTAATAAATTTTGACATTTTATTCTATAATGTGATCAAACTATGCAACAGATTCTAAAATGCCACGCAATCTTTTATGCGTTGCCAAATTCTTTTCACAAAATTATTTTACATCCACAGTTGCTTGAAAATTAAGAAAGAGATTTTCTTCCTTCTGAAAATTTTAAGGCTTGCAGATATTACGGTGGTAATGATGCTCCATACACTAGTTATGCATACTTTAAATTGTCAAGAGAAGGTTCCAACGAATGGCTTATCTTTGCCAAATATTAACACTGTCAACAGTCTCTACTTTGTTTTCGCGATAAAGTCGTTCTAGAAAATCGTAATGCAATTGCTTTTCAAAGAGCCTTAATTGTATTGCATTATTCAAAATGAAATTATGGTTAGAGAAGTCGTAGTTAGTTTAAGGCAATACCTAGAGAACGATTCCTTTTGAGATCATAGCCTGAAGTAATTTTTTAATAACTAAATGAGCTTATAAATAAAATTCATGTACAAAGTATTACAAAATGGATATTTTATATTTTTTAAATAGTCATTACAACAGAAAAGATTGAAGTATTACATGTAATATACATAAAAATGTATGATTAAATAGAGAGGGAATTATAAAAGTATTATTTATGATCTTACATACCAAAGTAACTGTTTAATAAGATATATTTTATTTTATTTCAGTTTTTAAAAATAAAAAATAAATACTATTATCATTTCTAAATATAATTTCACACATACTTTACTTTGAAACTAAGTAAATTATATTAATTAAATAATTTATTTATAGATGTCTTATCGCAATATATTTTATTATATCTCTCCCTACAAGAATTATTTGAATTGAACAATTTTATTAGACATATTTCGAGTGCATGTAAGGCACGTAAATTGTGAGATTATTAACATTTAGTAAGAATAGAGTTATTAATTTTTTCAAATACAAAGATGTTTAATAACAAAATGTCAATTTTCTTACAGGACGCGACCGATAAATATTTATTTTACATACCACACAAGAATATTGTATTTTCTGTGTTAGATGAAAGTTACTATAAAAATATAATATGTAAAATTACTATAATACATATATATGTTAAATAACTTTTAATCTATTTAAATATAATCTTCGCCAAGCTTAATATTTTTGTACATTATTAACAGAACTGCCTCTCTGAGTATAAGTACAAACTAATGAAATTCATAAAAATTTTTTCTGGTATATAGGTTCTGTATTCAAAACATTTTATCATTGCATTAGTTGGGTCATAATATAATAATTGCTCATTGTGGATCAAATGAACACTTCACCCTACTTAATAAATATTCGTTGCTGCGATGGTTACACTTGAATGTCAAATTACATAATGTACTTGTAGTTAATAAATCTGAAAATATTTAAAACATTCACCATCACGGTTTTTGCGTATCATCTTGTGTCTCATTTTCAACTTCATCATTACATATGTACATTGAATCTGAAGTATTTGCACCTAGAACAAAATATGTTTGTGAAAATATGTATTAACAATAAGTAATCCCTTTTTCCTTCAAAGTTGACAATATCATATTATTAACATCATCTTAATGTATTTCAAAGTTCATTTTTATTCCTAAGCTAATTTATAATAACATGTGTAACATTATAGAGTATAATAATTTTAGAGCAAAATAGTTGCTTTAATCTATTCTAGTTTTATAGAAGCTACAAGTAATACTTTGTGACTGTTACTTATTTATTATTGCAAAACACATGAAGTAATCCATTAAATATACTGTTGCTAGAGAAAATATAAGGCCAACCATAAATTCAATCGAACAGCAAATATCAGAATGTTTCAAACACAGATACATCTTGAAATAGAACTTAAAGCCAAATATAAAACCGAGATATTTTCAATGTTATTTTTAGATATTTATTTTAATATTTATTTATATATTTTTATGTTAGAATCTGAAACATATTTGATATAAAATTCAATGAAAATTTTCCTTCTCCTTCTTCAAATAACAATAAATTTCAATTAGTATGGAATTTGACATAAAATTTTGATATAATAATTTAAATTTGAAATGATACGTAATAATCTAATGATTGTGATTACACAAACAACAATAAGTGTTAGTATGTTAGATACCAGGTGGTACTGCCAACAGCAGCTTACATGCAACCGTTTATCATGCAAAAGTAACAAGACACATTTATACATATCTGATTATGCAATATACTGTAAAATAACTTTTCTTAGCAGGCAAGCTTCATCAGTTTTTATGTAATGCACAGATTATAATGTTAAATTTATACATTTCCCAATAATTGTTAAAGCATGAATGTATCATAAAGCATAAATATAGCATAAATAAGAGACCAATAATAGAATTAAAATAAAAATAGATAGTTGAGAGTGGAGTCCTTGTCAAAATAAAATTAAGTAAAATAATTGAAAAATGTAAGAGAATCATGACTTACATAAATTAATATAAATGAGAAGATAAGTTCGATAATCAATTTCAATGTTCAACATTGATCAAATTTTTCTATTTTATTAATAATCTAAATCAAAATACAAATGGCCATTGAAAATGTAAGATATAATTAATTTAAACTAGATTACTACAAAATTGATTTCTAATATCTCAAAAAAAAAAATAATTAATTTTAATAATTACAGTATTCTTTGAATTTATTGTTATTTATCATTTAAATATAGCAAGTAAAATTTATAATCTAACTTTTTCAAATAGCAGGTAACAATTTTTGAACGTAATAAACTGATTATCGTATCAAATGAAAAAAATTTGAAATCATGAAAATAAATTATGTACCAGATTTACAGCACTCTATCAGGAAAGGCCCAATGATGCCATTTATAAATATGTTGATTCAGCTTGCCCATTATTCTTAGAATCTAGATACTTGTCTGCAAGAAAGATGTATCCATATTATATAAAATTAACTTCATATTGATTTCACGTTAGACCTGTTAAAATATTTAGTGATAGGCATTTGAGGCGTTTCACAATTTCGAGGTGATTCGAAATTTCTTAATATCCTGGAAATTCGAATCACTTCGAACATAATTAAATTCTTAAAACCCTTGAAAATCATAATAAATATTAAATCTTAAAGCTTTATAAATGTGAAATCTTTAAAATTTCAATAAATCTTAGAAATTTCACAACATAAAATAGGATAGAAACTTTATGAAATAAATTTCAACTTACTGATAGATACTTCAAGGATTCAATCAGCAAATTGTGAAAATATGTTAAAATACAAGACGTATCATGATTCTTTCAAGAATTTAAAGCATAAAATCATGTTCGAAATAATTTGAATTCTTCGCTACACATATATATGTATTCGAAGTGATTCAAAGTATTTCGGAGTGCGTCACTAAGAATATTACATTAATTTTTCTAATATAGGATTTACTATTTATTATTTACAGCTTATTATAAAACAACAAAACAAAATATAAAAACTAAAATGTTAAAAGTATAAAAAAATATAGGATAAATTTACGTTACCTCAAATAGTAAATCCCTTTAGTAATATTCACAATGTTTCGAATTTAACAATGTACCTTACATGATTATTTTAGAAAAATATTTTTAAACAAAAACAAAATTATATTTATTTATGGTACTATATAGATGAAGATGATAACAATGTCTTTTAACAGATTAAGTGCCATGGTATTAATAATCAAAGTAAATAAACAAAAAAGGAAAATGTGCTTTTTTTATTGGTGATTTAACAATCACCTGTAACAGTCACCTTCTGATGAAAATAAATCCATAAGTTCGATACTTTCAAGAACATTTATTTTAAAAAACTATCAACTTTAACAAGTTAAGCGCCTTTGATTCCTTGAAAAGAGCAGTTATAGAACAAAAAGACAACTTCATAATATTTCCCTCCATTTTCTTAAACTATACAGCAATTTAGTTTCAAAAATATTAAGTAGATAAACATCTTAGACATATTTTTATAGTAAGATGTACGACAAGTTTTATAATTATATTACATTTAGCAATTTCGAGCGCTTAACGTGTTAAAAAAGATGAAGTTATAACATTTTCTTACTTTTTTTTTCAAAAACTGTCCATTTAACTCCAAGCGTGAGAACAATTCATGCACTGTGCAAAAATAATTACATTTTAATCATATCTAGATTATTACTTTCTTTTTATATTTACTCGTAATTTAAAAGACTGATACAATTTTTAATGACAGCTCTTAATAGAAACAATATTCTAACTTCACGCAACGTTTTCTTCTGTAGAATGTAAGTCAATCAGTAATAAAAAATATGCCTTTAATCTTATTACTTGGTATTAAAAAATTATTAGCAATTAGTAATTTATTTCATGAATAATTCATAAATCTTGCAACTAATATACTACAAGCAATAATGCATTATTTTTTGGTTGAAAATGTCCATATTATTCTTGCAAAAGATGCTCCCAAAACAAGACAATGAAAAACTTTTCAAAAAAATCATAAAACTTGTACCAACTTGTGTATATGTATGTATGTGTACATCATACATTAAGCTGATTAGTAGCAATTTTCGTACGGACATGCAAATATGGTGCTAAGACAGAATTTCGTTTTCATTTTAGATATATGAACACTGTTTCACTTACCTGCGATCATAAGATCGACTAAGGCTTTGTCCTTTTGTATGTACAATGCTGTAAGGAAGAAAAATAAGCTGCCAATGACTGCCACAAACATTGTAAGAAACAAAGCGTACTGCAAACTGCGAAATTCAAGAAGTGCATTGTCAGCTTGGTCTGTTATGTCCTTTACTTGACCGTCTATACTCAAGTCTGAAAGAAGAACTGTTTTCAGTCCTTCTGATAACTGAAATCAATCAATAAATGTGCCAAAAATTAACAATATAGTGACATAAACAAATATGAAATATATAATTTAATAAAATAAAGATTTAATATATATTCTCGATTTATTTAAACTTGCACAGATATTTACCAAACCAATAAGGTAAGGACTTCCTGCATCTCCAAAGGCATGTGCAATAAGTATCTGGAAAGCTTCTGCTGTAGATCTTCTTGTTGGTATTACTACATACTATAAGATTTCAAAAGAACAATCACTGGAAAAGTGAATTTAATTTACAAAATACATAGAATGTAAAAATACAAGGACCGTACCAATAATATATCTGCTACAATAGACCAATTTAAGTTTAATGATAATTGTCCAAAGAATATGAGTAGATAACATGCGACAGAGTCTGTATTAGCAGTTATAGTCGCGAAGAACAGTAATGGTGCACTAATTAAAAGTCCTATAGCACATATCAGAGGATCAGTTTGTTGCCACCGTACTCTTAATTTTTGAGCTAGAAGTGAACCTAGTGGCACTCCTATTAAACCAGCTACCATTCCTATTAATCCAAATTTGTATGCTACACTGAAATAGTTAAAGTAATTAGAAGCTATAATTTCTGCAAATAGAATAGCTTAGGTTAAATAAATAAGAAACAAAATAGAAACACACTCATCTGGATCAACATTATGTCCATTAGGATGCAATGCAAATCCTAATTGTAAAAATGTTGGAGCCCACCAAGCTAATGCACCAGCAACAAATGCCACACATGTGAATCCAGCAGTAGAAAGCATAAAACTTCGACTAGAAGATAAAAAAGTAATAGCAATATAAAACACAGATTATATATTTGCTTTAATATTTACTTTTTCAATAATGCCTTGATATCATTTGACCACGCAGTATTTGACAAGTGAACTCCACCTTCTCTCTCTCCTCTAATAGGATCTCTTACTACTGTAAGCAATAAAATAATTGCTATTACACCTAATAATGGAGTAATGCGTAAACCCCATTGCCAAGCACCAGTGGCTCTTGCTGTCTCACCACCTATTATATATCCTAAACCACTAGAAATTAAATTATCTTTAAAATTAACATTAAGTATATTAAAATTATCTTTCTTTATTACTTTAGTATTAAAATTTGAATTTACCTTCCAACAGGAATTGCAAAATAAAATAATGCAAGCATTTTAGAACGCACATCTTTTACAAATAAATCACTAATTATTGTTGGAGCAATTGTGGAGTAACTCGCCTCTCCTATTCCAACAAGTGCCCTGAATAAAAGAAACCATCCAAATGTCTGAAATATAATTTTATTTTATATAGTATAAGGACACTTTTTTTAATTAAATTATTAGAGTTCTTTGATTTTTGTTGATAACATTCCTAACATTACCTTCATATAGGATCCAATAAATGTTGTTAAACACCATAGAAATACGCCACTACTCATAATAACCTTCCTATTGTAACGGTCTCCTAAATACCCAAATAAGGGTGCAAACACCATATAACTTAAAATAAATGCAGTTTGAAGTAACCCAGATTTATCATTAGTAATTTTAAAATCATGTTTTATCTCTGTTAGTACTCCTGCAACGTTGAAAACAGACTTTACATAAATTTTTATTACCTTTGTACAACACAACTTTTTGAAGCATGACCATAACCTTTAAGATATTATAACGAAATACACACCAGCGACCGTAAAACGATCCATGTAGTTTATTAAATTAACGAAACACAGTACACCGACTGTAATCCAGTCTATCCTACTGATCATTCTCATTTCCGGAAACATTACTCTTTTTTTTATTCGTCTTTCTCTAGAAGTATTGTGAGCATTTTCGGCGTTCACCATACGATACTCGTACGTCGACACATTTGGAGTGACTGCTTCATCAACCATGACTCGAAAAATTTGTATCGGTGCCAATTATTATTTACAGTGATACAAATTTAATTATTTATAAAAATATTTTAACCCTCTTGTATCGTAGCATAACCTTAAGTAGATTTCATTTTACGATACAATGAATTTTCACATACTGATATATCATTACCAACGTACCAACACATTTCTGCCACTTATCTGCGAAGCTAACAAGAATAATTTATATAATGTATATTTAAGTTATGTTCTACAGTTAAATAAGATGCATGACAATAGCATATCACAATTCGTGTCTGTGCCACAATATGTATGTATGTGCAAGTCTGGCAACTATTAAAATCCAACATTTCGTTATAATTTCTCGACAGTACTTACATACATCATATTTTATATAGAATTATATAGATATATTTATACGGAATTAAAATAAATCCTTTTGGTTCGCAATATCTTTATTTTGACATTTAATTTTATCTTAAGAATATAATTTATGCTTAATAAGGAAAAATGTAGAAATATTCTAAAGTAGTTAAACGACATTCAAATATTTTTATTGTTGTGAAATAATATTCAAATCGCTTCTACTTATGTCCTTGACTTTATTCGTAGTATTTCAATATTCCTTCCATATATAAAAAACTGATATACATACACAGTGTTAGTGTTTACTAACCTGCAACCTGCAACTTTCATTTCTTATGCAGCGATATACATACTTACACGTGTGAGATACACACGTATTGCTTCATATACGTGTACGTAATTACATACATATAAAATATGTACAATGCACAGCCATATAAATATGCATACATATTTAAAACAGGTACTTCAACTTAATTTCAAAGACTGCGATTTGAACATGCTAAAATGGAAAAAAATTAAATACGTAGCAATTTTTCTCCAAAATTACTGTTTCAGTTGCATATAACTATATGTGTACTCCATCTATATAATGATGAAATATTATAGAAATATACAATTTCTAATTTCTTTTGCATGTTTTTAATATTGTACTTTTATTGTTGATAGACGCAGTATACAGATTTTACATGAATTCGCTGATTTGAACACACTCGACTTGATGGCCGGCTAAACATTCTCCTACCAATATCAAATTTACAGACAAAAATTCTGTCGCAGAATATTATTCGACTATTGAACATCGTACTGTAAAATCCGGTTAGAGCATATAATTTTGTGTGAAGTGTGTGACCTACTAATTACGTAGTGTTCCCTACTATTCTCATTGCTATCCCGTTATTCTTTACGTACTGCTATTAGATTTGTCTAATTAATACGTGTTCATTTATTCATTTAACGAACATTATTATAAAAAAAATGCAATAACCTTTCATGATCTTCTTGCCTTATTTTTTTTTCGATCATGTATTTGACTGTTAAAGTTACTGATAGGTTATATTATTTCTTTTTGAGATTTAAATACGATTATTGTTTCGTTTTATTACAGTTTACTTTAGTTTTTTTCCATATCTATTACAAATTGTTAGTTCTTTTTGCACAGATTATTGGTTAATGGTGAAAAAAATATGAATTCAAATATGGATGACAGGTTGACTAACAGATAATCTGATGCCTTCTCATGGAGACTTGGCAATCTTTCATTTATTGTAATGAATACAGTCTTATATGATATACAATTATTTATTTCATGATGCATGTTTAATACATTGCGTCAATGAACGACTCCGTTTCTTTAAGAAATGTTGCGTCTACAATTCTTTCACTAAGATCATGGAAATACAAATCGCCTGATGCAGTTAAAACAGTACGAGAGTGATCATACGTCAGCAGCTTGCAACATGATTGCAACCTTTCGTTATTAGTTTTGCGTATATTCAAATATGAAGGCATAAATTAACATTTATTAGAGTGTTGTAGACATTCTACTGTGTTGTAAACACGCCTACGTGTCTCGAGAATTTTCTATCATTCTTTCTTTTCTTTCTTATTGATTGCGAACTAGTTAGTTATGAAAATTAGTAAAACACTCTTCTAGTTAAAAATTTGAGATTTTACTATTTTATACTTGAATTTGATAAATTACTGTTGCGATATAGGAAGGATGTTGTGTCACGGTTTATTGTTCGGCTTCATTTTATTTTCAACATTCTATAATGCCAGACAAATAAGCGATAAATAAATAGCAATAAAAACTATATCTTTTCAAATCAAAAATGTAGCCTTTATTTTAAAAGATACTTTTCTAACTCTTTTCTTACTTTTAAAATACAATTGTCATATACAAGTATACAATGCTATAATTATAATGAAACACATTTAATCATTTACTTGTTACGAGCGCATTTATGACGAAGGAACATGTTTCTTTAAATGTAATTTACCGATTTGCAGTTGTTTAATCGTTTACGTAAAACATGTTTTTACGCGATACAAGCCATTTTAATCGCATATCTCGTTACTATTCTCAATTACATTGAGATAACTTAATGATCGCTAATGTCTTAGATATTTCTTAAGTAATATATATTATGTAACGAGTAGAAGGTGTAAATAATGGAAAACAATAATGCAGAAGAATTCATAATAACATATATTCTATATAACACAATACTTACATAGGTATGTCTATGTATATATTTTTTTGAATTGGTATATATTTATATATATAATATAGGTAATAATTGATCATTATTATATATATATAATATATACGTAATAATTAATAAAATATAATGTTTAATAATATTAGTCGTATATGACTATAATATATTATTATCTCGTTCTTTATCATCGTCATCGTCGTCGTCGCCGATCGATTAACTACTTTCTACCATTTATATTAATTCTTCCTATATATAATAACAATGATCTCAAAAGGCTTATGCAATATTCGGCTAGCGTATGGATAGCTTGAGATTTCTTATTTGTCGTTAAATATTTATGTTTTTTCTTATAGTACACATGGTAAATTCATTTTTCGAACCTTACAATGTCATTCTTTTTTTTATTTATCTGTGCTTAATCCTACTTTGCAAATACATTTTCACTGTCGTCATTGCATTATGTTCGATACAATATGAATACAATTTTAAATACAGCTTTTCTGTTTGAAGCGCTCTTTTAACGCACCTATGTCGGTTTTTACGATCATTTTGCTTCTGCAAAGTATGTTTATCGATGTCTTCAAAGATCGATTGTTTCCATTTCGTTACAGACACATTAAGTAGTACAGTCCATGCAATCAATCAGTATGTATTTGATGTAATAACCGAAATCTTTCCTCTTTTTTTTTGGTATTGGAACAATTGTATCCAAGTAATTTTTTCATCCTGAATCATAAATTAAGAAAATACGAAATCCGTAATTAAAGTATAAAATACGGTATTCCAGTGTAAAATTGATTAAACATGTTATATAATACTTTATGAATTCGAAAGAATCGAACTTCACGATACTGTGTTTAGAGGTTTGATTATACCCTGTCACAAAATTGCGTGTTCGAAATGTCAATGGAAACGAAGATAGAGGGAAGGTGAGCGAGAGACAGACACAACGATACATAATTAATTGGTTCAATTCAATTGGAAATAGCGAAATGTAATGATTAGGTAATAAGTCAAAATACTTTGTAGTTTGTTGTTTGAATTCTTCATCGTTTTTCTTATCCATCTCGAGATATTAAGTCGTTAATACGTAACGTGTGTCTTCAATAAATACATCGTGAACTTATAAAGCAACGAGCTTGCATTGTTCACACAGGTCCACGAATGAACGTTCACTGAATAGAGAGGTAATGACGACGTTAACGATGAAGTTACTGGATGTATGAAATGTAACTCGCTTTCTATACTCGTGATTGCTTCGATAATCACATGGTGATTGCAAAAATGACAAAAAAGAGGTGTTTTGCGCGTAACATTTTGCTACGCGCGCAATTGTTCCGTAATTTTGGGTTAGGCCCGTTGCTGCAAGAGAAAAAGTTGTATTATAGAAACGAGCGTGTTCGTGTGTTTCCAGTGTGTGTTATAATTCGTCGGTAGAGTTTATTATCGACGGAAACACACGATGCAATCGGTTACTTTAGCCCGGGTAACAAAAACGATTCGTCGAACAATGCATGCCGTAGGTGTTCCAGCAGGCATGAAAGGCCATATCGGGCGATGCGATTTAGCGACGCCAATGCACCGCTGTTCGTCTCTCGTTCTTTGTGCTAGATTTCGTTGACACGCGTCGGAAAGAGGGCGTGTATAAAAACACAGGACATCTATTGCTATATTAGTGTATTGCAAATACAGGTTTTTGACCCCTGTGTATTGTTGGATTGGTCGACTTGTTGTGATCCTGATAATTCGCTATCGTAATAAATATCTACGTGCGATATTTTCACCGTCCGAACGATTCACGAATTATCTTCGTCTTCATTTCTTTTCTTCGTTTTATTATTCTTCAAATTGAACGACCGTGTGTAGAGAACATTTCTTAAAAATGGTTTTGCATTTAAATATTTGTACAATAGTATCGGGTAGTGTTATTTAAAAAAACGTCGTAAGACGAGCGTGTGTATACCTCTATGTATGTATGTATGTATGTATGTATGTATGTATGTAGGAGTATACAAGCACAGGAGTCATTTTGACAACGTACTTTCTACATTGTTATCTACGATCCGCTCAGCTGATCACAACGAACATATATGTACGTTGAATCGGATCGACTTATGAGCATTCTCAGTATCGGATCGATGTTCTCTTCGATAATATTCACTATTTTGGAAACGCGTCTCGATCGTGTCGAACGAACATAATTATTGCGCGAAGATGACAATTCGTTTCAGGATATCGTTTGTACGCCCAGTTTTCGATACCCGATAATCCGATCCTGATATGCTTTATTATCTAATCCCGCGTGTGCAACGTTGGAGACCAAAACAGTCTCAGCGGACACATCGCGAAGATAAAACAGTCTTTGCGTAAAAGGAGTCTTCGTATGCGTAGCGCGCGTCGATGTTACGTATCTTAATATTTATTATCTAATAAAACAAATGAAATTCGCCGCCGTCTATTATCTAATTAGTAACGCGTTGGCAATGTGCACTCGAATATGTGCCTTAGTTCCTTGGTATGAACCACGCTTTTTTGGTCTTCGACGCGCGAAGAACGCGGACAAAAGTTCTCAAACATAACCTTTTAAAACATTATATATCCTGGAACAATATGTATAAATTATATAGGGTAGTACATCAGAAATTAGAATACTTTCTTCACTGTTAAAGATACGAAAAAATGTAAAAAGTAAAAATTATGTTCGATCGTTACTCGACACATGTACGTTATGAAATACAATATCTTGAATTTATGGTTGTATTACAAAAAAAATTTGTTAAACCTGTGTAATTTGTAAAATAATATGGTACTTCTAAAAAAAAATTGTTATTTATCTCAAAAAATGTCTGAATTTTGATTTCTACATTTTCTCGTATCTGCAATGGAAAAGGAAATACTTGCATAATTAGGTGTGTCATTTCTGACAGATCACCTTGTATACATTACCAGTGCTACCAGCGACAGATATACCACTATCTCGTTATATCACTGATTACGTGATACACGCCGAGAAAAAGCTTCATCCTATACCAATATCAATAATTAATGATTATGTTTTCTTTTTCTAAAGCAATCCATATCACACTGCAGATTCTTACTTTATAGTACGTCTAACAATATCGAAAATTTCGTTGCGTCTCCTATAATTTCTTTCTTCAGATATCTATAAATATTGCTAACGATTACTGCAACTACTTTATCGATACAGCACTACGAATCCAAGAAACTGTTTACGATTAGTAGAAAGATGGTATTCAAGACTTTTGTTAATTACTAAACAGGTTTCTATGATCGTGTATGTGCGTGTTCGTGTATTAAGAGTGGGTATAGTGACGGGTTCGACGGAATATTAAATACAGTCGCGACAAGTAATTAAGAGCAGCATTTTCAGCAAGCACAAACGAATGAAACTTCAATGGACTGTCGATTGATCGATTAGGGGCACTGTACTCTCTGATATTGACCTGTTCGAATCGGTGTACATACTTAATTTGTGCTCGTAGAAAATTCATCGAAGCTTCATCTCTAAACACTTTCCATTATACATATTTTATTTTCTTTCTCTTTTATTAATTTTTTCGTTTTATGTACAAAGCCTAACGTACAACGAAGTAACCTGAAATTTTGTTAAATTTTTATAACATTATTCGGGTAAAATATACATAATTTTGTTAATGTGAAGAATGTTAATTGCTAGTAAATTTATGGAATTAAATAAATTCTTAGAGAAATGTTTGTAGGATTTAATATTTCTTATTCTTTTTTTCTATCTAATATGTTAATTAATAATCTAACATCGCAGATATCGATCATGCTTAGGATATAGAAAGATCGTTGGACAGAATCACTTTAAAAATTCGATCGATTAAGGATACACGCCTTTAAATTTCGAAAAGAATTTCACAAAGTGGCTTAAAAACTTTTATTTGGCCGGGTGAATGTCCGAAGCTGCGATTATGTCTCATTATGGCACGAATAAAAGCACACAGCGACAAAACTTCCCTCTACACGCATACTCGCCTTTTTTCGTCGTTTAGATAGATTATATATGTATATATGTATATACGCATATTTTTTTGAGCAACAAAATAAATATTATGCGGTATATAATTGAAAGACCTTAGTCAGTCGAAATAAGAATTAGCGATACTCTAGTCACTAATTTATTTACATTACTATCACAATGCAATATTAAAATTAATAATACACAGATAAATGTTTCAATATATCGTCTCTATTATTGCCGATATAGAAACGAAACTACTTAATAGATAAAATAATCTAGAAGAAACAAAATGTTGACTAAAAATTTTTGAATTTTTCAGTACTCTCTGCGTACTGAAAAAGATATATATATCTTTGATATATATATAATAATAATAATTGATATATATATATATAAATTATTAAATTTTTAAAACCTAATATCAATTATTCATTTTTTTCATTCATTCAATTATTAAAACCTAATAACACGATAATTTTTATTCGTTATTTCTCTTTCTTAATTTACTATTAAATCTACTATTTATTAAAAGAACTGTTAAAAATACGTAAAAACAAAGTTCAAACTTTTGAAAGATGATCGCCACAATATAATTTATTTAATACTATACATACATACATGTGTATTTTGCACTGTTTACGCGATCGTAATGATGCATAGATTTTTACGCGTTACTTTAATTTGCTTTAATAAACACGATAACTCTGTTTTTGCCACTTGACTATTCATGTCAACGTATCGTGTAATGGCATGTACCTACGTGTCAACGGAAAAAAATTGAAGCAACTTAATATTGGAAGTATGGAAAGTATGAATTAATAAGTCAATGCGACTTTTTTTACCGGTTAGTTTATTACCGGGAGAGTCCAACAATAAAATTTACACTTCAATGAAATTCCATCATTTTTATTCCATCTATGACTCGTTTCACGGATGATATATGTTCGAATCGTTCAGGCGTTGTATAATGTGACATAACCACAGCAGCTTTTACGTTAACCTATAACACTATATTTTTTTTTTTCTCGATAAATAGTAGCTTCTGCAGCGATATACGGATGTAAATATTTGATAAGAGTCGCTGGTTGCACGCCGTGCCAGCCCTCTTTCGGATCTTGTGGTCAATTGTATAATACGTCTTGGATAGCTGGATAGCCTAATCCATTGTTATACATATTGATGCACGGAGTATTGCATAATACTAACAAGTTCCTTATAACGCGTCGATAAGAATCTCGCGCATCTTTTTCTTCCCTTTCCTTTTTCCTTTCCTCTAACATTCACATGATCGTTACCGATAGTGATGCTAATTAATAGCTTGTTCTTTTTTGTTTGTTAGAAATGATGATAATGACGATGACGATGGAAATAATAATAATCAATAAAAATTAATAATTAATAATGGTAATAATATAATATAATATAATTATAATTATAATATAATATAATATATAATAATATATATAATATAATATAATAATATAATATAATATAATATACTATTAATAATATGTCTTTGCTTTGTGCGATCGACCAAGTGCAAACGCTGTCTAAAAGGCGGCCAGCGGCAAAAGGGATTCCGCTTTGATTGATTCGAAATCAATTTATAAATACGCCTCGCCTTCTGCCCCGCGTCGGTCAGCGACGATTTTATTAAACAGGTACATGCAATGAATTTTCCTCGCACTTGCGAAGATGTCGCCGCTTTAATATCCAGCATGCGTGTTTGTAATGTAATATGTTTACCGTGTTTGTGTGTGTGAACGGCGCCCCCGGTCGACCGCACGATCAAAAATTGCATTTCATTAAATCGATATGAGATCGTTTTGGTATGATAATCCCGGCCATTTAATTTCTCTGCGACTTTTGTTGTTTCTTTCCCATCCGAATCTCGGCGATCGTGCTGGGACACACCAGAGCCCATGGATTGATTATCCGGGGCGATCGCTGTCTCTGCTGTCATTCAATATAGGATTTTGATCGCCCCTAATTGGCTCGCTTGTCGAATCGATCGAATGTTCGGTTAATACGCGCGCGGACTATGCTCGGCTATCGCGGCCGTACAGTGTTGCCAACGGGGCGATGGGACTCTTTTTACACGGCCATTTCAGCTGTCACTGCGCGAGATCTCAACGATACATTGGTCCGCGAGAGACGAATTGCGAGTATCGCGCGAAGAAAATCCACCGATTCGATCAGAGTCGATCGTCCGATCGAATCACCGTACATGCGTCCATTCTGGCAACACTGTAGACGCGAGAACGACGTTTTCTTTTTCTCCTAATCATTCATATTGTCGTTGGAGGATAGTCGGCAGAAAATGATCGGGCCCAGGTTTTCGTCCCCGGCGTTTGAACGTTTTCAGGCGATCTATTAAATGCGATTACATATATTTTACAATAATAACGAATCGAGTTCACCACTCGATGCAACGAATTCGACTAAGTAATATTGACGTTTACTTCGCGAGGAGATACGTATGAAATATATTTTCAGTACCTATCGGCTAGCCACTTTGATCGAAACGGGAGAAGGGCAACCAGTACGACAGACGGTGATCACGAAGATACGCGTCTATCGTTTAAACGAGTCGTCCCGCTTTTTTCCGGAACACATTTGCTTCGATCAAAACGGCCTCACCGTTGTTTCCGTATATGAAATAAACCTGAGGTATCTTTAAGTCTGTAAAGCTTCCGTTACGAAACTTTTAAGTTCTCGTTCTCGTTCCGTTCTCATCGCGTTTAAATGTTTCTCTTTCGCGTTAAATGTCCATCTTTTTTGCTTTTTTCCCTACAAACTTACCTTTGTTATTCTTTGTTATTTTTTCGTTTTTTTTCTGTTTTTTATACTTTTTTTTCTTCGAATTTTTATTTTAAGATAAAAGTACCAGAGAATATTTGGCATTTCAGATGGCACAATCGTTTAACCTTGTACTGTGAGTTTCCACGTTAGTGCCTTTACTCGAATTCCCGCCAAAATTCTCTTTTCGCTTCTGACATTTCTCCACGCAAGAAATGATCCAGCGTCAGTTTGTTCGAACTCCTTTCTCTATTCAAAGGCATAACGGTAAAATCAAGTTTTCCCTTTCTGGATGATGCTCGTTCGTTTAGGACAATGTTTCCGTTTCTTCTACACGGATACGAGAGAAATTAAAATTTCGTCTGACTTGTGCCGAATAATACTACATACTTGGCTCGTTGTAAAAGATCGATCTATCAAAATTTCTATAAATTTCAAAAAATTGTGGGACCGCGCGGTATATTTTCTATACATGCATGAGAAATAAAAATAGTGCCAAAAACAAAAGAAATTATTCTCGTAACGTGCTAAAAGTATCGGTATCGCTGCTTAAAATTTGAATAAAAATTAAGATATTAGAGTGTGAAGGCTGTGCCTTAAAAGTGCCTTAACAAAAGAAATACTTAATCACTTCTTTGACATTAAAAATACGTAAAAATGTGTTAAATATACACAATATTTGTCTATAAAAAGAAAGTTTAAGTTAAAAGATTTTTGTTTAAGGTTTTGTGTAAAAAATCCTTAATCGCATAATATATCAATGTTATACTATTAATAATAATGAAAAAAATATTTTATAGAAAACAGAAGTTTTACAAAATTTTCGATACAATGTTCTAATTTCGTTGCTTCCGATATTTTTCCATTCTTTTTTTTTGACGATCAATAATCAGGGGCTCCACTTTTTCAAGCCACCCCTTGTGTTCCCTCCACTCGTAGCATTATTCGGCGTTCTACTGTGGTTTTCTGGAAAAGTATGCCGATTTAAATCGTACGGCCGAGAAACCATTTTGGTTCGGTAATTTTGATTTAAAAGAAGGAACCTATTTGGACGGCAATTACTTTCTATCCTATGCACGCTGGCGGTTTGTTCACGCAAGCTTGCACTCAATTCGCGACTTTCATTTCCTATTTTTTCTTCACTTATTTGTTCCTTGACATTCATTCCGCAAACTAGTTCACGGGGAATCATTCTCCATTCAGAATGTTCCTACGAAATCCTCCTTTGTAGAATCGTAACGATTCAATGATCTTGATCATTTCCTTTTTTCTAGGATCAGCGGGCATAAGTTCTTGCGTTCGATCGAGCACAGTGACATCGACTAATACTTTATGCCGTTCTAATTCGTCTATGAAATTCTATTCTCAGGAAATTCACTGAGACTCGATACGAAGGCCACGGGTGAAAAACACGATAACACGATAGCATTTCCTGTAGACTAATTTTTTAATTCGATACAGTGTCGATCGATTCCATATGAAAATTATCTTATCGTTTAATTTTGGAATTAAAAATGTGTTTTATCGTACTCTTTGACGACATTTTAAGTTAATATTGTTTGTTTCTTATAGAAACATTGTGGATTTATCATCTGTTTGCAAAAAGCGAATCCTTTAAACTGCTTCATATTGAAAAGATCAAATTAAAAGTCAGAAAATTAACAAAAATGGGACCTGTCGTATTTTCACCGCGCGGTCTTCGTATTGTTATGTGTCCGCTACCAGTCAAACCGATCGAAGAAACAAAAGAAAATAGATTTTTTCTAAGTACGTAGATAATGTATCTAGCATTAAAAAGAGAAGAGAAAGAAATAGAAAAACTATTTCGCAAGATTTATACAATCCTCGTGGTACGATAATGACGAACTGTGTTTAAGCGACTTGTTCTCGACGAAGAGAATCCTGAACTCCACAGATCGATTGAAATTTGGTAAACACGATCGGAGATACGGCGTCTTTGGTTCGGAAATACATGATTCTATATGCCTGTATGCGCGTGTCGCGAGAAAACGTAATGTATCGCCACGATAATAATATAATTGGTCTGATTTCGTGATTCTTCTTTTTCTCCGCGGAATTTGACACGGTTTTGCACAAAAAAGAACTCCGTAATTGACACTTCTCCTCCCTTTTCTTCCTTTCCTTTTTTTCCTTTTTTTAATGTTTATTCGCCCGACGAATCTCTTAATCTCAAGTAACGTTAACGTGTTAACACGGGCATATATATGTATATACTTACAACGTTAATATACATATAACTATTATATATATAGATATATATATTAAATATCGATACACGATTCGAGAGTGATATAAACCGTAAAATTATGCGAGCAAACAAAGATAAAACACGTGTGTGAGGAGAAAAAACATCGTCGCGCGATTAAATTGTACTAGAAAAATGAGCATCGATTAACACGATGGAAGTAGTCTCCTCTCCGTAAATACGAATTAAAAGAGAGAGGGAAAGAAACGAACGGACGTTAAATATATACCTACAGTCTTTGAAATACCCTTTGAATTTTACCGTTTCGGTGTTCGTTAGAAAAAAAAAAAAAAAAAAAAAGAAGAAACGAGACGCTGGTCTCGTTAACAGAAACGAGTAACAACGGTCCTAATAATATCAATAATTACGGATAAATTAATGACAAGGAATCAGTTTAAATTAGTCGATGAGACAACAACGAAATCTATCGCTACGTTTCGAAGCAACCTCTTCCAAAGCGAACATAATATCGTCGTCAAGAGACTCGATGCGTACGAGTTCACTCGTGTATCACGTCGCAAAATTTCTGGAGATCAAATGATTTCTTTCTTTTTTCTCTCTATGTGTGTTCCTTTTTTTCCTTTTCTTTTTTACTTTTTATTCTATTATAGTCTTTTTCGATAACCGAAAAAGATGATTCGTACATAAATTACGCGCGAGTCGTGCGAACGATCGAAGGCGAGAAGGGAGCACATTTGACGATGTTGGTTTAAAGTAGAAGCGTCCCGCGATAGACAGACAAAGAAGTTGCTGAACGTTTAAAATCTGCCTCACAAATTTTATATGTTTCATTTATCTTTTTCCATTGTTCTACATACACGTGTATATATGTATATATATATGCATTTATACACATATGTATATAATCAGAAAGCAAGATCTTGCAAAGAGAATCTCGCTGCTAGGGTACAATCGATCGATCGATTCAACTGCGAAGCCTATCTATCTGTACCGAAATTTCGAGCATGCAGCTTCATGTTCTTATTATTCGTTTTTCCTTCTATCGGCGAACACGGTCTTAGGTCGTCGAGAGGAGGCTAGCAAGCAGCCTGAGCCTGACACACACGATGGTATCTTCGTGGTGTGCGTGCGTGTGTGTATTTTTTCGTATACGAAGCTCGAAACGATATTTTAATCGTTTTTCTTCGTTTTTATACCTCCTTTTTTTGTTTTTTTTTTTCGTATAATTTTTTATTCGTTTCATTGAATTACTTTTTAATCTGGCAGTATAACGATTGGTGTATAAAATTTTGCTTTCGCGCGTTTGCCCTTCTTTCTTTTTCTTGCGTTTTTAAACCATTGTCTTATCGACACGTCGTATTATTTTCATCGCTTTTTGTCGACCCATCGTCATCCCAATAAAACTCCTGCCTAATTTGTAGTATCGGCCCACGGTGATTCGCCTAATTAATTCGATAAAATTTCGAGAAAAAATATCACAATTGCCTGTAGGTTCGCGGCGAATCTTCGTTCTAGACATGCCCGCCTGCGTCCTTCAAGGAAGAACAATCGGTCAAATCGAATATTCGATTTGTTTTCACGGTCTTCCGTTCGTCCGGAACGCGCGTCGCGTACGTCCCCCACGCTATATTACATACGACAGAGAAATTATACTATATCGACCCCCCCACGAAACGCGCCATTCGCAAACGAATATTTCATGTTTTAGCTAAAGCCACGAAATGCGAGATTTTTTACGCGAGTCGATAAATTGATACGAAGCTAATCGCGCGAATATTCATTTATTGAAAATATACTTAAATGTCTCGCAGCGAATACGAAATCCATGAATCATAAATTCGCGGATTTATGAAAATTTTAAAAGCAACACTCTCGGGTAACGAGAATGAAACGTTCATTATGCCAATAAATATATTCCTTCATACATATTCATCGAATAAACATAAAAAATTTCAAGGCGATCGTTATCCTCTTCCAATTAAATATTTTGATACAACTTTTTCTGGTTTAGAAATATTCCGTTCCCAATCATCTTTCTGGACAGGATGCGCGTTAATTTCGAATATCCGTTCGTTTCGTCTCGCATCAATTCCAAGACCATTTGAAATGATCTTACGCGAATATACGTTCGATAATATTTCTAAAGATCAGCGAATATTCGTTGACGAATACGCGTATGCGAGCGCACGCGAGGGGCCACCGTGAGGCAAACGGACGAATAATCGGCCGAACAATCGAACGGCCACGATATGGGACACGTACGCGTGACACACGGACCCACGGGGACTCTCTTTTTCTGCGAGGTTCGCGTGACGACCATCGACATCCCTCGAAAAGGCAAGCCGAGAGAGCCCAGCGAGGAAATGGAGCCTAGACGCTCTCGTCGGATGAAGGAAGACCTATTGTAATGACCTAAGAGTCGGTTCGGGAACCAGCACGTATTTTCAGAGGCACGCGTACTCATCCGTACGATTCTTGAGTCGCGTGTCCCTTTTTTTTTTCTTTACCTAACGAATCACGGAAAGATTCTTTTTTTTTTCTTTTAAAATTCTTGTTTTTTGGCGAACCGGAAGCGAGGTCATGTTCCGAACCCTCTTACATTCCATCAGAGACAGGAAGAGAGAAAAGACTACATAGAGATAACAAAGAGAAAGAATGGAGAAAGAGAGACAGAGAGGGCGCGACAGTCTAAGGATGCCTCGTCCCGTACGCCAATTATTCGCTATCTACTAATCAAAACCCCTTATTACGGCTAAAAAGACCCTGACAGAGTTTGCCAAGTGCTAGACGAGAGCGATAAGATATCGTTCGACGATCGGTCAACGATCTTCTATTTCTATTTCTTTTTTCCTTTCGTTACAACGTACACTCGATTTTCTTTTTCTCCGCTCTACCATCGCTCGACAACGCAACATATATCTGTGTATTTTAGACCAAGTCAAACACGATTCTTTCCTTTACGATTCTATATCCTTTTTTTACCACGTAGTAAACAAACGCGTGATCAGCCCTTCTAACCACCCGCCATCCGTCATGGGATTGACGTATCTTTCTTGACCCATGCTTCTCTCATCGCCTCGTTTCCATAAAAGAGGGAAGCGAGGAGAACGGCGAGGAAACACGACGGGTTTAGCGAGAAGAATAAGAAGAAAAAATAGGAAGAAGTGGTGTTTCGCTGCTCGATATTAGCCGCGTTGAACATCACAGACCACACAGAGATCGTTCTTCGATCTTCGGCGTCTTCTTCTTTCTTTTTTTCGAATCTATTTATATATGGATCCAGTCGAACGGTTCTGGAAGATGGTGGACGATACTGCAGGATACGTCTTCGCTGTCCCGTGACCATGATACAACGCGAAACACGCGAAAGAAAAACGCGCTTTCATCGCGTGTGTATCAAGCGAGTGGTCGTCATCGCCGCGACGACAACAACGTCACAATTGATGACGATGACGACGACGATCGTTCGTAACTTGACACGTGGCTGTCTGTAACTGTTCGACTGTTGTGGAAATTTGCAATTGTTGTTTGCTGGCAGTTGGCGAGAAGTTTAACGTAGCATTGGCAAACTCTGGGGTCGGCTCGGCGACAGTTTCCGCCCGCGGACATACGAACGGGGCGGCCGCTTGGCCTAGTCGCCGAAACGGCTGCAGGCCTTCTTCCATTTGCATTGTGTGCACCATTGGTCACGATGCTCCATACCGTAGACCTTGCGGCATTTCTTCGTCTCACCGCGGATCCGCCGCGGCGACGACGGCATCTTGCCGGTAGACACCGTCAACAGGCCCATGTTCTGCTGATACGCCTGGAACGGCCGGGGCGACAACTTTATGTGCTTGATCGGTGTACCCTGTTTTGTGGAAACAGAAATCAAATTTTATAAATCGCACGGGGAAGGGCTTTTGTAATTTGGTTCTTTCTACGTTTGGATTACGGTTGGACTACGTTTATTTAGCTCGTTTGCATTTACTGATTTAACAACTAACGTAATCTTGATCGATAATACACGGCGTGTATTAAAACGAAAGAACCTTTTTTCTTTATGGTTTCCAGGCTTTTGGGAAACTAACCAACCGTTCATTCTCAAAATGACTCCATTACAAGATCGTGAACTTATTAGCATGCTCGAACTACCACAATAAACGTGTTCAAGTCCGAATCAACACGAATGTAATGCGACGTACCGGCGATTGCGAAATGGTGAACGCATTGTTCCGTTCTCTGATGCCCACCATCACGTTTTCTGTGCTGGTAGTAGCAGAAGTGGCCTCCAAACGGAGCTGTTTCTGGTATTCCGGATCTTCATGTGGAGGCCTGGCCATGTCTCGATGTGACATCGTTGGCGGAGAGCTCATGTGATCGACCGCCACCTCTTGATAATAAAATTCTTCCTCGTGGTCAGAGATGTTGTCGTCTTCCTCGTTATCGTAACCATTCGACTTTTTCGGCCTGAAAAATATGCGTGATTCTCGTTAAACGCGCCTATATCAACGCCTGCGAAACGTATACGCAATCTGCTCGCGCGTGAACGAAAACGATCTACTCGTCCCGATGTTCACGAAGTCTGGCATGTCCAGTAGTTTTATCTTATCACTTGGTTCAAGGTTAATGCTTGGATGGCGAAGACTTTGAAAAATTATACTCGCGGCGATAGATACCGGGCCGTTTCAAGTTTGGGTAATGTAAGTTGGGAAGTAGCGCAGATGCGGTGAATATAGGATTGTTTCAAGTTGATAAATAAGATAGATGGCTTATCTAAAGATGAAAGATATCGTATCTCTTTTCTAATTGTAACTGAACGAAGATATTAGAAGAAAAGATAAATAATCGAAAGAGTATAGATATAGATCTTGCAGATAGCCTGTGACCATATTCACGAAACGAGGAAAAGACGCGATAAAATAGAGCGCGATGTGCTGAGGGCTCGTTAGATTTTCACGAGACTTGTTGCGTCTTACGGTACTACGCTTAAACTTACCCCAAGTGTGATTGACGCACGTGCTCCTCGATAAGCGCCACAGTTGCTTTGATTTCCAGGCAACCTGGCCAAGTGCATTTGAACACTATCGCTGCGTTCGCCTGAAATCAAAACCATCGAATAGATTTATCATCTATTAATTTCTACGTTCATACTGTGTCAGAAGAATAACAGTGATTGTTTCAAATGTTAGACCGATGATAGGAATGTTGAATTGATAAATACGAAGATGATTGAACGTTAAAGCGATAGCGTTTTTAGTATCCATCGCATATCTTCTTCCTCGTAGAGAAAGAATTCGATATCTAGAGCGAAGAGAATTTATTAACACGTCGATTAGCGTTGTTGCGTGGAGTTGTTCGGAATAGTGAGTTGCAAATCCGTTCGAAACTCAAACACATCGTGTCGAAAATGCAACGTTTCGAAAACGTTCGAACCAAGCCAAATTTCACGATTAATTCAGAAATCTATACGGCTGTAAGTGCAAAGTTGGACAAAATTTGAATCCACCTCGGATCCGCGAGCAAAACTCACTAACTCGCGAAATGCGAATTTCAGACAAATTCAGTCGGTGTTAATTTCATACGATTTTCGAACAGCCTCGATCGTAGTGCCGAAATATTCGGTGAAGGATTTCAGACGTCCTCTAACGACGTCTCACGGTCCGTCGACAAGAGCGGCGTAGCGTGAATCGTACGTATATCGCGCGAAGAGCAGTGGCGCACGGGCGAAAATCGATGCGCGGCAGTCGGCGCGTACGCTGCGCGCCACGTTTCTTTGTTTATATCGGGCCGGCAACTCAGTGCCGTCGCGATCACGTGCTATTGATCGAGGAACGATACACCGCTTGGTCGGGCCACGCGGTCGTGCTATGATCGTGCCGCGATACTCCCTTCAACCGTTTCACGCGGCTCTGTCTGCCGCACGCAATGCAACAGGGGCGAAATCATGATTATGCTGCTTTGTTCTCCAGAGTCGGCCGTTTCGAGATGCGAGACGATTGGAAATTAATGATGCAAGCACGCGTGGTGATGCAGATATGGAATTTTTTATATGTCGTGGAACGTGTCGTCTTATACCTATAATTTGGGGTTAGGTTTCAGGGAAACGTAGGAATCGCAGGTACACGAGAGATTTAGGTGATTATTTAATTTGTTGGATTTATTTGTTTTAGGTTAAGGTTATTGGTTTTACGATTATTCTGTTCGTCCTACGATTAGCCAAATATGCTATCTAACGTTCTTCAAGAATCTCTAAATCTTGCAATTTACGGAAGACGGTTGTCAGCATGAAATTTCAAGTTAATAATTCTTCACAGAATAAATAATAATTACACGCGTTGTGTTTCATACTCGTCTACTTCAGTTTCCTATATACTCTTTTATCGAAACCCAGGAAGAAAGAGGAACTTCAACTTGTCCAGTAAATAATAAAAAAAGATAATGATAGAAGACATTCTAAAGCTACGTTCGTTGAATGTATCGATCTCTCCTGCATTTAGTTAAACATAACGTCAGGAATACGAAATCAGAACAGTTCCATTATTCCGAAAACGAATGATTTACGAAGACACGAAACTTCGTGTATATAAATCTTTCGGTTTCAATAATTCAACTACCAACTTTCTTTCCTTGCGCGTCTTATCTCTTAATTAAACGCTTGAACTATCGGTAATGCACATTCGAAGTAATGTAGCGAGAAACAGTGCTTTGAATGTAAATTAAGAGACTTATTGTTCGCGAGCAAGATTATACCACGGTTGCCAAAAAGTGACGGAGCACATGCCTTAATTTGTTTTGCGTAATTACATCTTGAGATGTTAACGAGATACGCTTGACTTTTACAAGATATCCATGAAAATGTTCGTATGCAAATGTTCGCTACGGAAAAGGGAGGATGTTTTATATGTGTGTATGACAGTGTCAGCTGAAAATTTCGACACGACTCGTGTCTGACATTGGCTGCGCCTCCAGGCATACTCAAATCACGAAAGGTTAAAAGCGAAGGACGCCAAGTGGCGACACTTTGAGGAACGCTTTGGACGATTAAAACTATGTTCCACGCTGCGTGGGTCATCGATGATCCACAAATTTCAGTCGATAAAATATACATCTTACATAAAGGTTCCGCGCTCTTTCTCTTAATATTGCAAGTGTGATTTTATAAAATTAAATATTAAATAACACTGCTGAATATAGATAACACTGCTGGAGAGTGACAAATGTAGCCAGATACGACATTATAGTACACTTGCATTGGAATCGAATAGCGATAAGGGAACATGGCAACATATATCTCCGTGACAGTTACTTCTCAAGGACTCGTTTCTTGTACGCCAAGAAGTACACGTGTATCAAAGACACTTAACAATGGAACTATTAAACTCGTAAATTAATAATCACACAATCGAAAAATATATTTGCTGCGAGTCTGTGCCAGGTTTACAAATTGTAACTCTTGATACAAACCTAATACGGTGAACATTGCAAGATTTTATTACCACGTGTAGTACGATGGAAGATTGACAGATAAAGAGATTTCACAAAGCGGTAAAATGCTTTTAATTTCACAAAGTAGGGATACAGAAAAATGAAAATGAAATTTACGCGTAAAATATCTTTACACGTTTCCAAGATGTCTAACTTCAGATTTATAATAATTCTAGTTACAAATATGTCACGTGGATTCTACAAAAAGAATATTATTTGCTCTAGCACAGTTGCAATTATCATTTACTGCTATTGTTACTTTTCCCTGAACTAACTCGGAAACTAAACCTTAACAACACGCTGGAAACCCCTACAGTTACACAAAGCTTCAAAGTCAATACCGTCAAGCATAAATGGCCGACGCGACAGTTGACGAGTTTAAAACTCGCCATTAATATCGCATTAGAAAAAGGGAGCAAACTTTTTCCATCGTAGAAATTGACATCGTAAAAATACCGTGAACGCGGTTGAGGCTCGATGACGCGAATCTCCCCTCCATTTATCGAATGAGTCAGACGGAAAACGTGTTGTACCGGTGTGTCTCGGTTTTCAAAGTTCCATAAAACAGGAAAAGAATCGCTCGAGAAAAGCTGCTCTCGGTTCTTCAAGGACCTTTCTGTTCGTGACATCACCTCTGAAACGGTACACGCGGCCAGCGGCGTATACACGGCGTAGCATAGGCATCGCCGAGGTCACAGACCTTCCATGCCGGTTGGCAGGCAATGTTTTCCCTTTGCTTTGCCTTGCCTTGCCTTGCCTTGTCTTGCCTTGCCTTGCCTTGCCTTGCCTCGTACCGAAGAAGTCAGCGTCGATTCTTTCCTCTCTTACACGCCTCGACTTTCAGTTACGTTCGTTAATAATTACGAATAGAGGCTGTTCATATCGATGAACGTGTAGTATCATTACGTCTACGTATACATCTAATGTAGATACGATGTAAACAGACTTTCTAAAATATCCTCCGATCTTTGTATCACATAATAGTTCGACCAGTTTCGTTTCCAAAAAAAGAAACGGTGGTCTGTAAAACGTGTACGGTAAAACGCGGTAGTATACGCTATATATACACACGAGGCTGTGTTAACAGGTTGCATCGAGTGCAACGCGGTGCACAATACGACCGATGTAATTGGTCACGGTCCGTTCCATTGGCGAGATGATCCAAAAGGAGCACCGTGAGTCGAAGAAAGAGAGATGTAAATCTCGCCGGTCGAAGAGAAAGACGATCTTCTTCGGTGTTGCTCTGGATGGTGTGGCGGTCTTTTCAGTGAGCCAGGGATAAGTAAGCGAGCTGGCAGGGTTGCCGAGTTCGCTAGGCGAGTGGTCTTGTCCGTGGGTGCATCGCGCGCCGCGATACCATGTTGCCGGTAGTATAGATAGATAGATGGGGATGCACGCGGCTCCGCTCGGATCGGACCACGCCGGGGCCATCTACCCTAGGGCTTCAGGCTCGTTTACGCGACGATCTCCTCTCCTTCCCTTCTTTCCCTGCATCGTGTACACGCACAAGCATGCACGCCCTCTGGAATCCATTTGCTAATGTCACGCACGCATAGCGTCCGTTTCGTATCGTGGCGTACGAATTACTTATAATTGGACCGTGCATGCGATTATACATACAGCGTCCCCCACGAATGAAAATTCCAAGCAAGGTCTCTCTTCGCGGTGCAGCCGCGTGTTTATTTCGCGTCCATCACGAGAGTACTTGGTGCGTATATCGTGGAGTAGTGTACGCGTATAGGTGCACCGCGGGATAGCAGCGAATCAAACGTTCACCATGTTCGAGGTGAACGTAACGAACACGACGAGACACGGGATATGAAAATCGATCCGAAACTACTTGCACCGCAACAACTTGCTTTCCACGCAGCTCTCGCTTTCTCCGCGCGTCACACTCGCCGTGCTCATTGCTTTGGAAACAACGCCGTGCCTCCTTTCAATCCTTTACTGCTTCGACCTTTCGATAACTTGCATTTAGTACCGTTCCTTATCTATTCGTTTTGTTTCGAAACAACTACATCGTTACTTTTCCTAGCGAACTATCGAAGTATAGCAATGCTCAATTCATTCGAACCTCAAATTTATGAAATGCATCGATATATAGATATGTCTCCTTTTTCTGGTATTTCATCGTCGGGTAGCATTACCTAGTCATCGTGTACGTTCGTTGACGTCACGCTAATTCGATGTCAATTCCCATTTTGAGATCGCGTCGTCACCGTATAACACGCCGATATACCTTCCACTAGCGTCGGACGTATCGTGTGCGCGGGAAGAGAAAGAACGAGATAACTATACGGTCGGTGCGGGTAAGAAAGGGAGAAAGAAAGAGAGAGGAGCCAGTTGCGAAGAAGTGGGGAGGCAAGGGTAATGCCCGGGAAACCAAAACAAACCAGGCTTCTGTGTGTTGGCGCGTCGATCCGTGGCGTGTGGTGAGGGTCGGACGTTGACCCTTCTTAACACACGAATGCTTTACGCACGAACACGGAGTATACAGGGTGACGAGAAATCTATGGGTTTGTTATGGGGTACCTCATCATGGTCGAAGTTAGGCCCGCAAGTTACGTCGATATGAACGTACCGAGATTAGGAAGTTTTAGCGTAAGTGCGGGGCACGATAAGACGATGTCGCTTAAAAACTCTGGAAACGACTCAATGGCGCACGAAAAACAGTACAAAGTTTCACGCGCTTTTTGACATCCATTTCTTTTATTTTACGAATGGATAGACAGAAAGGAGTGGATATTCAAAAAGGTTTAAGCGTTTTCTACGCTTGGCTTTGAATTCGTGTATTGTTTGTACGCTGCGTACACGCGCGCGTCAAAGCGTGCTATTGTTTACTAAAGCGTGTTTGGAGCAGCATCGGCGATAATAGATGCGCACAAAGAGCAAGAAGTTAGCCTGAGGTCTGTCATTGTTCGGCGTCGCCAATGTGTAGCAATTTGAGCGGTAAAAAATGCACGAGGCACAGAAACACGCTGGAAAGGCAGATTCGGCGCAATTTCCAAGCAAGAACAGAGGTCGACGACACAGGGAACACAGAAAGAGAATCGTTCCTAGCACGTGAGAGGGAGGGAGGAGAGCGTTGAACATCCGTGAGTCACGATGAAACTGCATCAGGATATTCAACTGTTTACAATGTGCGCCTGGCCAACGAGAAATATGGTATAAAGAGACCGATTCGCAAATGGAGTAATATTTTCAGGATCCATCCTTGCTCCGTTATCAACATCTGTTTGTTTTTTTCTTTTCTTTAACGATCGGGATTCTTTGGAAAAATTTGCGATAAATCTCGATTTACCGGTGAGATCGTCGCCATTATGAAGGTCAGCGCCACCATCGAGAACACTGTGAAACGGCAGTTGCTTGGCCCGTAAGAGCAACAGAGAACAATATACGAAGGAAGTAGGACGGAAAAAGTGAAAGACTCAAGAGCAAGAGCGCAGGGGGGAAGTACGGCGCATGCGCAGTCGCGTTGTTTACGTCGCCGAACGGCGTGCGTCTTTGACCAGCGTCTACCCGAAACGATAGAGGACGCTAGCACATCGAAGTAGCGGCAAATTGTCAGGCATGATACCGTATGTACTTCCTTGCGTCGAGTTTCGATCGAATGTGTCACTTTGTCGTAGACAAACGCGAGCCGACGGCAAGCGGTCGAGATAACGAGCGAACGAAAACGATAACGAGATGGGATAAAGACGAGCGACGTGACGCGCGAATTGTCGGTCATTCCCTCCATGCTTATCGTCTTATCGTTGACTTTGACTTTGACACGGGGTACATTCCAGCCATGTTGTAAAAATCCGCCGGTTACCTTGTTCGTGCTTCCGCAATAAAAATACGCGCGCGTTGTCGGTTTGCGCGCGGAGCAGCTGAATTCAAGACGGAAACGAGGCGAGGCTGATTAATCATGGCCGACTCTACTTTGCGTTAGCGGTATACCGGTCGCGGCGTTTGTTTTCTTCGCGTATGTGGGAAACACCGCGCAGATTAGCATAATAATTTGGGATTCTACTTTCCAACGAAGATTAATTAACTCGATGATTATCTTAATTAGTTTGGCTCTGTTGTACTTTCGCATTATTCCGATTCGCTCGATCGAAAGTAACTAAGCTAATACGCTGTTACCAACGGAATAATTGAGATCGTAATTAGGACATTAATCATTTATACAATTTATACGATACACAATAAAATTATATTTCGAAGATATCTTTTAATTAACCGCGTAAATAGGCGACGTAGAAAGCGAGAGTACTGTTACCGTTTCGCTACGACTAATTCTTTGCAGTTTTTTAAAACTGTTGCATTACGATTCAGCTTCCCCATTTCTACTATTGTTATAAACTATACTTTTATTTTTATAAATTTGAAATCGTATCGTCGCGAAGTTATTCCACGTATAAAACATTAGACGTTCTAACCTAATTTCCTGACTTTACTTTGAAACACAACCGAAACTCGGACCTTTCTCACCAGAACGAGTATCATTCCACTGAAACCACGAACGCTTAAGAATTCCTCAGTCGAGCGACCAGTGAACTTGCTGAAATCTCAGCGTGTCCGTTTGTCTGTTCCTTTCTACCTCGTTTTTCGTGGCCACATTCCACACAATTACGTTTCGTTAAGGAACAAGCATCGCTGCGAACCAACAGCCAAAACTGGTAGATACCGTTACTACGGGTAGGAAACATGGTTTTCGTCGACCATGCCTCGTCGTAATTCATTCTTAATTGCTGTACGCCGAGCAACGTTAACGATAGAGATACTCGTGGCCCGTGGACCGCGTACAAGCGTGTACAAGCGTGCACGAGCGTTGGAACGCATTCGGTTGGTCACGTATGAGCATTTTTCTGGCCGAGAGATACGCGGATTGAATCATGGCGAGCAAACGGGCGCACGTTACGCTTTTAAGGCGGTTGTCAGCCTGACAAGCGACGAGTTGTTACCGTTCACTGCGCCTCGAACTCGCGCCAGTTGGCGATTGTTCGTATAGGGACGCTTTTTCAAGGCCAGTGCCGGCTTGTACCGCAACGAGAAATATTTATTCGTGCTCTTATCGCGACAGGCTCACTTGTTATTGCCAAACTGGACGACAATGCTCGTCTGCGCGGCCGCTATCGCACGAGGAAGGTTCAAAATCCAATCTGAGGTCGCGAAACGTACACGCTCGATACGACACCAGGAAATTCGATCGATGTCGCGATCTGTCTTATTCGAAACTTTTAGCGTCCTTGAGATAGTTTCTCGCTTCACCGCAATTATTTTGCTCATTCTCTTCTGTGGAAATGTTTAGCTACATTCGATGATTCACAGCTATCCATATGCCTAATTTCACGAGGGTACAGACGATGTCCGTTGGTATTTGTACAACTTATTTGTAAGTTTTCGTCTGGTTGCATGGATCTCATTGAAGGACTCTCTTTCATCAATATTTATGGAGCATCATCGTCGGGCATGTTAATCCCGGTTACAAAATGTTACGAATCGGTGTTAGCACATTTCTTGATTTCAGAGCTATCAGATCGAAAACAGTTCGGAGAAATTGTAAAGTGCAGGAATAAAATGATTTCACTGCTTAAATTCAATAGTATCTTCATTTCGTATTCGATCTGTGATAAAAATTCACAAATCCAAGTGTTCAACTATTGTGTCACGTCGAATTATATATAGATACTCGAAATTTAAATTTGTTAAAAGAAAACATATGAATAAAAAAATAAATAAAAAGAAATTGAAAACAGTAACGTTTATAGAATCCGTTTGCACTTTAAACTTTGCGTTGATAAAAATTGGCAAATACAGTGGCTGGCAGAAGCTTCCGGCCACAGTGCGGTATCGTTGCGCTGTCGAGATAACACGTTTTTCAAAGCCTATTGCACAATTATACCGTGCATACTTAACACACAGAATACGATGTTCTGGAATTTTTTGCCCAAAGAGTTCTATTTTATAATATTAGATAATAAAGTAATCTAACTGAAACCTAATTTCGTATTCATTTACGAAAGCAGTCTATAATTAATCAAAGCGTCTTATTAAAAGAAACGCGAATAATTCAAATCGAAACAGAGAACTACGATCTAGCCGGAAATTGTTGGCAGCCATTTACAATAAATCCTCTGTTCAGTTCAAACTTGCCATAGCATTTTTAGTACGTTTTTAGTACATTTTTAGTGCATAGCTCGCGGAACTATTATTCACGTGGTCATCGGTTCACGTTTCTATAATTGCAACGAGACTGCGCATGGTTCTTGGAACAGGCGCGAAAAACAAGTCTGATCGGTTTGCACAAGGTAAATCGCGCCGGGCCACGCCACTTGTAAAAATAAAATTCGGTTATACGTCTGCCTGTTAAACTGTATTTGTCTGTGCGCTGCGCTGCAAATCGTTTTGCAAATAAAACAAGATCGCGAAAGAATGATCTCTGTGCTCGAATTCGTGGATGATAAGACCAACGATGTGGTTCATTATCAGTAAATAATATTTGTTGTTTAGGCTGTGAGTATATAGTAGATTTGATTGCATATCGAAAAGATATTGCTACGAGCATGTAGAAAAAAAAAGAAAGTTTCCACAATCAGCTTTTTCTCGAATGGAGACATTGATTCGTTACAGGAGATTATGTTGCAATTAGTTTGTAAACAGTGTTGTAAATCAGCTGCGTAAATATAAATAAGAACAAATTTGATCGCGAATTATATTCAATGAATCGAATAATTGATATGTTACGAGTGTTTTTCGTTAGTCTCGAGTAAAATGAAAGACAAATATTTTTTTCGATATATGAGGTCAATGATACTTGGTAGTCTGACAAAGAGTAACGCGATTAGCGATAAGATTATCATGAATTTCCATGTAGATAAATGTGTTTATCGAGTATATTTTAATTTACGATCGTTACCTCTGCACCTATACATATTGCTACAAGTATTGTCATCTTTGGCAACGGGTGCTTTTCTCAGCTAAATTGCCATACACATATTACTACAATAAATTTCTTAAAGTCAGGCATAATTACGCGATTCTCGGAATTTTGCAGAAAATAGTTCGAATCGCGTAAAGAACTGAAAGAGCGCCGTTTCCCTTGGCTATAGTTTTTAATGGTTAACTAGGTGAAAGAAACGAATTAAGCAGTGGAACCAAGGTCATGTTCTAAAACGTTAGAGGTGATACTAGAACGAGCTGTCGGCTCGTTAATGGCTAGCGTAAAATCGTTGAACAAACGACGAGAAAGACGTGAACGTATTTGGAGGATAATATTAGCCTAGGCCATGGTTACTTTCCAATTTGACTGGTAAGAGGCGTTCTTTCTTCAAATATGACACGCAATCGATAATTCTGTTCGACTCGTTCACGAGTTCTATTATTTGATACCATCGAATCTTCATTCATCTTTATCATGCCGTTTAATTTTAACCTTAGTTCACCGTTATTTCTAGAGAGCAATTCTTCCTTATTTAATAGGCGACTATTTTTCAATCTTCCGACTCGATGCTCGAGGAATCACGAAAGGTTCAGGAACATCATTGGTCAACGTCAGTGTCCCCCAACCAGACAGATTCACCATATTCTTCTCTCTATGTTTGACAAATTTAAATATACCTCCAATCTCATATAACGTAGAACGATCTTTCTCGACAGACGAATTATCTAGCTTTGACCCTTTGCACTTCGAATTTTATTTCAATTTCGTTACCAGCAGCTCCCTACGCTTTTAAGTGTTTTATTTGAAATTTACTTGAACTAAAAAATAAGACAATTTAAATAAATAAAGGAAGAAACAAATTCACTTAAATACCAGTTTTATTCACGCTATCGTTGCATTTTGCAATTTTCAACTGTATGATATATCTTGAAACAATTTCCAGGATACAATCCTGGTTTTCTTCCTCGTGTTTCAGAAAAAAAGATGGGACTGAAAGAATAAACGTGTGGGACTCGATAAAGAAGCTCCTGAGATAAAAACTGATGTTGAGTCACACTTGACATAGGAGTGCAAAGAGTTAAAGGATATTTACAGTCGATGACATTGAAAAGATTATCATCTTAACAACCACAAGCTTTGCCAGGAAACTCTCTTTCTACGTTCGCTTCCAAGTGAACGTGCATTAGCAATGGATTTCGCTTTCGATGTCTGCATGCTTCGACCACACAGAAACGTTTCGAAACGATCGAATCGTCTCCCTGTGTTTAGTTCGAAGTAAACCGCGACTAAATCGAAACGAAAAAAGAGAATGCTTGGCACGACGAACGAGCAAAACGATCGGTTGGCTGTTCTGATCCTTTCTCGGCGGATCAGCTGTCCAGGCAGCGCAACGGTCGCGGATTTTGCTTGCCAAGCGTGACAACCATCGATTCTCTATCGCTGTCAACGGCCTTGCCGCGTACCGAACACACCGGTTCTCCTCGGCTTACCGAAGTTGAGCAACTGTCTGGGCGCGGCCCGTCTTAGGACCAGTTTACAGTTAGCCGGGCTCTAAGGAAATCGCCTGTCCTCCAACTGCATGAAAATTCCCATTCTTTGAATTCTGGACGTTTAACGTCATTAAGTTAACCCTTAGATGAGCGATTTCCTCTATGTTTCCTATATATTTTACGTTTTGAAGTAGCTAAAAATACACAAGAATGTATGTAACGCCTAAAAAATTCATAGATCCTAGAAAAAAGAGGCCTTATAGTTCTTCTTTGGAATTTTATATATCTGAAGATTGTAAATTCGCATTTTTCCATCGGTCTAATTTGCACACAGTTGATTTATATGCAACCTTCGTGTGGAATTTCCTTGATTTCAAGATCGTGAAAGTGCTTCTATATGGAACTATGCCTTTTTGTAGCGCGGTGATAGCCGCTCTATTCAGCCATTGTATTTTCCATAAATAACTGATCCACTGATTGCTTCTGCTCTATTTGAAATCGTTTTTGTCGACGGATATATAATTTATAAGGATGTATAATTTAGGTGTTTAGCGCGTGTTAAAGTACGAAGCGGATTCGTGTATCTCGATTTTCATAATCACGATGTCGAAAGGTCGAATTCGATTATATAAATCGGAAAGAAGCTAATAAGAAATCTTAAGCTAATGGCATTAATGGATTAAGCGCAGCGTTTTAACACGTGTGCCAAGTAGGAAATGCAAAACGACCGAATGTTCGTGGATAAATTTCACGCAGGTTAACCGACTACGACGGCGGCGTCGAGTAAAAGGGAAAACGCATTTCTGCCCGTGCCACGAACGATCGTCGTTGTCGTACTTTCCCCTTTCGCGCGAGCATTCCTCTTTCATAAGTTCGTTTCACGGACGAACAAGTCCTCGCTGGATATGTGACTTTCCGACCCGAGATCGATACGAGAGAAAGTTGGCCGATTGCGATTCGATCGATGTCGAAAGTACGCTTACGTAAAACGCGTTGACGATTGGGAATCGCGCGCGATTTTCTGCGTCCGCGCGTCACGCATTTCGCGCAGGCTTTTTGTCAAGGAAGTATTTATTGGATCGTTAACCTGCCGTACTTGGTTCTCTTCAACGAAGCTCGTTCACGTCTCGCGCATATCGCGAGGGGAAACTTTGAAGCGTTTTATGAAATTTGACGTGGTTTGGGTGGTTTTTAATTTTCCCCTTAAAGAGCGAAATTGGGCTTGATATTGACTTTGAAAGCTCGATATTCACGATACATATTTGAGATCTGAAATTCGAGATTCAGAAAGCGATTTGAAATTCGAATTCTTAAACGAGAGTGTGAAAGTAATCTTAAATTCGAAACGATATTTTAAATAAAACGTTCCAAGTTGGAACATTCGAACTGAAAATGTGAAATTTGGAATTTCAAATTCACTAGGCGATTTTTTATCATAGATGTGTCGTTTAACAGAATATTTCGAATGTGCGTTAATAACGCGTAACACAACGTGACATGTATCTATGCGAACGTCATCACGCATTATACACGTGGTAGCGATCTCACAGAAACGCCTCACCACGCATACCAAAACTTCTTAACGCATCGCCACTGATCAGGAACATACACTTGTATGGTTTCGTTAATTTTCCCAAAAATCTCCTCCATTCAAATTTCAAGTTCCAACCATTCGAAAGCCATGCTGACCTTCGAACGTATTTCCAGCATCCGCACCTTTTTCATAAAACACAGTCGCCCGCTCTTTCGATTATCTGTCAATAAGAATTCAAGAGCCGATCCGTTCGAAATCGGAGCGCGATGAACCAGCGTCCCCTCGGATCGATCGCTGTGGCGTTAATCAGGCGGATCGATTCGTCCAGCCAAGGCTCTTAAGAGCTTTAATTGCTCGCCTTCGTCGTTCGAGGTCAAGGTAGAGTCCACGGGGACGATCGATAGCACGCCTGCGCGCGATCATGCCGCGTTTCGCGCGCGCCGCACAAGATAAGAAGCTGTCCCGACGCGGATCGTACAGAAGAACACGTGATATTTTCCTTGGGCAAGGTTTACAACACGATCGCGAAGGGAAACTATCTTTCAACGAGTGTAGTTCGATAGAGTAAAAATATCTCTACGCTGAAGTAAATAACGCGACAATTTTTCGAAACGTATGGATACCAATATCCGCGAACTCGTCGTTCCGTTCGTTTCGCGGACGTTCGTTTAACACTTTGGCTGTCACGTTGGTCATATACGACCGGTCACGGTTTCTCCTGTGACGCCACGGTGATCATTGGTCACTTCAACTTCTTACAATTGTAAAAATTGAATGAAAATTGACAGTTACGGCATTTTGAATATAATATTTAATGATAAATAGAAGACACTTTGAAATAAAAAGTGCCCCATTGAGCGATTAAACATTTTTATTAGAACATCGATAAAAAAAAAAATGAAAACAAATCTTGCATCTAACGGTGCACTGTGTTTGCATCTATATCTTTGAGGGCTAATCTACGAATATTATTATAAACACAGCTTAGAAAATAATCGTAAATGCTGCTTTATAATCATATAATTGAAGTTAGGAGTGTGAATATACCTTATTATTATATATAGAATGAGCAAATATTATTTACTAGTATCTTCTACACGTTTCAACGATATATTCTGGACGTTTTGCTTGCGACGAAATAACGAATGCGAATGGTTTGTTGAAATAAACGAAGCCTTGTTGTAATATGTCGCTGTCAACTGTTAACAAGGCGCCACGGTGGTCACCCGTGACCACCAATAAGATAAACGGTCCATTGGAGAAGAATGTTGTCTTACATCATCAATTTATTATTATTTTTTCATTATATGCTTTGAATAATAAGAATACTCCTGTGGCGTTCTCAGCGAAACGTGTGATTTTGGCGTGGCAGTCAAAGTGTTATGGAAATAGACAAAAGTCAAAGGCAAAGGGAAAGAGTCGTCGAGGCAAATGGGATGGCGTATCGCTCGTTAAGGAAGCCCGGGGCCGGACCGACACGTACGTTCGGCGCGCGCGTAAAAAAACACCAGGCCAGGACCTAGGACAACTCGCCGGAACCGTATCTCATCCCCACCAGGGGACCAGCTGTTCGGTAACCAGCTGAAATTCGCGATGGTGCGGCGCTTCGGCCTTGACTTGTCTCTGCCTCTCGCTGCCTCGACAGAAAATGTCTAACGAGGTCCTCCTGCGAAATGAGACACGAAGTAGAAGAAAGGAGAGAGAGGAGAGTCATTCCGAGGCCTCTTTGGTTAGTCGATCGACTTGCCAGTCCAACTACGTACGCACCTGCATACACGTGACATCGTTTGTCATACGCGTAAAAGTCGTACCTGTCAAGAAGGGGACCGGTTAGACGCGTTCGCGGTCCGAATGTTAATCTCATGCCTGGACTTGCGTTCTTTATGTTTTCGTTTATACAGGGTGTTCCATTAACCTTTCAGTAATATGGTAATAAGTACTCGTTGATAGGTCGAGAGATAGATTTGCGAGTTCTGGAGGCCAACGTTGCGTTAACGCAATTTTTTGCAATTTTTGCGATAAATTTATGTTATGCTGTTCTGTTTCTTGACATTGTGAATGTAAAAGGGCACTTGAAAGATTCGTTGAATATCTTTCTCTTTTTCCCCAATACTTTCTCACCCAGACTCTACAATCTGATCAAATTCAAGGAGATCGAAGTATTTGTAAAATTATGATAAACTATGGCAATTTTTGGTTCGTACTATGGAAATAAAATCTGGGAAAAGAATTACTATAAATAGGCAGCTGAATGGAAAGGAAACGGTACAATAATAGAAAGCGATAATAGAGTGATAAGGAAATAAGATAAGACCTAAGTCACAGGTGTATGTATAACGTTATGTAGAACCGCATAAATCTCAGACTTGTAATATATAATTAGTAAATACGATGATATCGATGATTATGAAGGATATATGCGTATGAATGTCTTGTAAAATGTGTATAAATTTCTTGAAAATCCCGACGAACCTTTACATCTAGGTATCTGTTATGAAATACCAGTTATCTAAACTAGTAAGAAGATTCATTGCAGATCGTAACTCTTACACAATCAATTATGTAACATGCAATTTTGATGTTGATAAAAGATTACGAACCATATAACCAGATACGTCTGACTGAATATGTTGATAAGAATTATTAGGTGTATTAGCAGTACTAAAAAACTTATGACTTCATCTTACTGCTCTTCAACGAGAGAATCTGCCAATTTAATCGTTCATCTGTTCGTACTGTTGATCTTTCACCATTCGACAAGTTCACAAGGAATAAACGAATGCCAGCCACTCCAAGCCCCCCTCTACTAAACATATCGATTCGATTTCGTCTACCTACGAACATTTCTTCAACGACGAAAGAAACACTTACGTAGAGACATACGTATCGATCAACGATATTTACGATATAATTGATAGAGTTTTTCGATAAACGTAAATCGTACCGATTAGATGTCTCGCTACATACAGCTGGCAATTCATATAATAAATACATATATGACTGTGGTAAAAAGAAAAGTAAATAATATATTTATTGCTCGCGTACAAAGCGCAATGAGAAGCGCAATGAGAAGCGTAATGCCGCAAAACTATGTCAATTTGTCACAGATTGGTTATTAGACGTATAAACGCTGTCTTTCTTTGCGCATAAGTAAATAATTGGGTCGGGCTGTTCTTAACGGTAAGCGAAACGAGTTCGAGTAGTATAAGTCGGCGCTTGGTCAGACAGACGCGACGACGGAAGAAAAGACGGTTGGCGTACGGAAAGAAGCGAGTCGCCGAGTTTCACGCGCCAACGCAGGATTAAAATGAATTCCACGATGGAAAATAACGTCACGTTGAAGTGTTCTTGTTCCTTCCGGCCCGGCCGGCTACCAGTTTTCTAATGCTTTGGTACATATACCACGTGCACGCGGCACTCCCTACTTCTTCTTTTGCTCATTAACTCGCTACGTCAAACCTCGCAAGGCCGACCAAGCTATAGTTTCCAAGGAGATGATCTACTGTATATACATATACATAGACATCACACGGCCTTCCCAGAAACTTGCACGCATTGTGTCTTCGCCGTTCGCATTCCTCCTTCCTTTGCAACTAACGCTGACGTTAGGATCGAGACGATCGAGAAGCCAATTGGCATGGCATGCGCTGTCAGAAGATAAATCAGCGATCTATGGATTTTCTATTGTACTCTGTTAGATCTGATTCGGTGACGTACTTGTTACGTTATAAACGAGCGTTTGTTTCTTGGAAAGGGAGTTCCGATCTTCCTCGGCTTACAGGAATATTCGTGTTTGTCTCAGTGGTAAAACGAATAGACTGGTAAATACTAGAACATGGAAATGAAAGTTGAAGTGTCCAGTGATTATGTCGTGTATCAACGATACATCGAGGTGGTCATCAGCCAGTGCATTTTTATCGTAATATTTTAGAATAAAATTACCCATTTTAATGGAACAGAATTATAATAAGTTTCGATTAAGTTAGATAAGAAATATTTGATATCTATTCTAGGGACAAAATTGCCACGACTATTTTTTATTCTACAAAAATAAAATTATCGATTTCTACGATATAAAAGCTATGCTTTTTTCCTATCGTGTTATATTCCATATCGTATCACACTCATTATATCAAGGTGGATGAGAAAATTTGCGTTTGACTTTGTAATTTATGAGATTAGGATACTCTATTAGACTGTGAAGTTAAATGGTATAAATTAGCACGAATATAGCGGAAGATCATTAAACATTTAAATTGCTCGCATAAATAATTGTTATATAGGGAAAATGTGTTTTTTTTTTAAATTCACTCTTATCTTGATCGTCAATAGACGATCATACGTACGCTAGTTATAATAATATAAGTTTTTCAATCCAAGTAAAAGTCACGACATTAATTGCACTAACTTTATCTCAGATAAAACTTTCAATTAAAAAGATAAACATCCAACATGAATTAACATATCTAGATCGATAGATTGTCATTATTGATTTCATTTAAAACCGACATTATTATTTTTGTCGTTCGTTATTGATCTATCGGAACAATTAGATCAAAATATTTTACCTGGAAAGCTACAAATCTAAGCTAATTCTACAACGATCTTCCCCCCAGATTTCATAAATTCTAAAAGATCCTTTCCTCTCTATTTTCATCCCATTTTTATCCGACCTATATGACTTTACACGCAGAATGATTCAAATTTTACAAAAACAAAAAAAGACGATCGATTCGACGTAAATTTAAGGAGGTGGAAACGACATTCTCCCACGAAATGAACGCATATGCAATGATATAATTTAGAATCTATGTCTAAACACCATTTCGAAAAAGACAAAGATCTTTCAACGAATTAATGCTATCTGTCCTCGTGCACGAGTCAAGAATACATTATCTTTAATCGGATCTAAAAGGAAACATTATAATCACAAACATATACAGCGTCTAACAGTACTAACCACGTGATATAACTGAGTAAAGTGCCAAACATAGAAACGATCTAACACGCGGAATCTGATCGACAATCAAATCGCGTCGTCTAATTTTGAACGTGCTAATTTTAGAATCGATCATTCATTAGCATCGCTTTAAATACACGTTGACATTAAGAACGTTGAACGCGTGGCTCCGTGAGTCGTTTGACGATCGCAAACGATATATCGGAGGATATGTAGCACAGGCAAAAGTCGTCCAAGCGTTTCGATCATGCAATACAGAACTCGTTTTACGTGGTTGTATTTTCAAGCAGCTGATAGAATATGCAATAGAAGGAATCGAATGGCTCGTCGAAGCTCGAAAGCATTGAAACAAAAGAGAATCGAGCGTGTTTCCTAGTCGCTTCTAATGTCGGTGTCATGGTCGCCGACACTTATGTCACGCGACGTCAGCACCTTGTGTATATTAGCAATACAGTCATTTCAGATTTTAAATAATCACTCGTAATACGGAAATTTAGAATCACTTAAAAAGATTATATCGTAATATTACATTAAGGAAGATCCTATTAAAAACGTTACCTGTTACACTTTGACAAACTTTCAACTTGAATTCGATACAGAAGCGATAGAACATTCTTGCAAACTCGATGAAAGTTGGCCACGAGAAATTAAAGCGAAAGATGGAAAGTCTGGCGAAATAATCGGATGTGTACGCCGAGATTCAAAGGAAAGAAAACAAAGGAGTTGAAAAGAAAAATAAATTGATTAAATAACTTCGATTCTAGTTCTTAGATAACGCTTTACCACGAAACTGCCACTTTCCTCATACCTGCATTCGCTGAAAACAAATAATAAACAACAAGCGTTTAGACGAGCGTAACTGTTACGTAATTCGTTAAGAAGAAGAAAATCATTCGGTGAATCGATTTATCCATACGTTTACAAACACCGCTATTATTGTAAAATCAAGAACGTTCTACACAGTTCCGCGTATAAATTCGCTGCGGAAGAATTACTACGATTTTATCCGCTTCGAGGCAATCGTTTCATCGGCGACAAAGCAATTTCGATCCTTCCGATGAAACATTTACGACGAGTCTATTTAACACGATGGCAAAATATCTCGATACAATCGATGTATCAAGCGATACGAAGAAAATGTTCGTTCGTATAATCAATGTCGAATTCCTTTCGTTCTCCCCGTAAACGAAGAACATATCGTCTACTTCTTGCCCTAGTTAGGTTCCTTGCTGCGGACAAATGTAAAATTCAAGAATAATTTGGAAGAAAGGTGATCACGGAATCAACGTCGTCGTATTGTATATTATTATATAATATGATACATTTGCTGGCATTCGAAAAAGGAACGAAGCAAGGAAGAGAATTAGAATGTACGATTACACGTCGGGCGCGATTCTAATCGGCTCATCGTTGTTGCTGGGCGCGCGGAAATATGTACGACAGACATTACGGTGAACGTCAAGTTTACGCAATGTTATTACGTAAGACGGATGGACGTGTCACAATACGACCCGACGTCCCAGAGCTTCAGCCGTATGTACGCATACCTATGTACGCCGTTGGCAATGAATCGGGCCATCCACATCCGTCTTTGTTGGGGTACGTCTATCGAATTTTTACCAGGTTTGCGGCAAATCGGTTCAAATACAAATAGGAACATCGCAAATAGGGTGGTATATACTTTTATTTACGATTCGCTTCGTTCGATCGAAGGTTCATTAATTTCTGTTATTTTTCGACAAATACAAATTCTCTGGTCTGGCAAACGCTTAACCGAAGGATTGAATCGGGTTCGTATGAGGCGGAAGTGTTCAGAATCGCCTTTGACCGTCGATATTCGCAACAACACCATTCCGCCGGAACATTGGTTGCGAAACGAGATACAAAAGGCGAATTCGCGTAATTTTTCTTTTGCTCCAGTTATGCAAACGGCAGGTGGAATTACGTAATTGAGTGACAGGCGAGTTGGGCTTTCTACAGAGATTTTGCAGGCAAATGTTGCGAGGCGAAAAGCGAGCTTAGCGCAACGACGTAATTTCGTCGCGTTAGATATATTTTTGGATTCACCGGGGAAGATGCAGTTAACCTTGAATCAGCCACAGCACTGACTTATCGAATCTAACTACGCGTCGAATTTATGGGGAGATACTCGCTCGTACGACACGTTCGCCGAACAGCTTGGCTCTGAAATTAACGTCATTCGCGACGGCCACGATACGTCGCATATGCTGCTATTTTTGCGTCAAGCTGTCTGCGATTCTCGTCAACTGAAATTTCCTCTATCCTCCGTGAATTGCTATTCTCACACATCGCGAAAACTTGAAGAGGTTAATTCTGAAATACCATGTCTATATATCATATGATCTTTGTTACCCTTTGTTATTACGAGAATTATGTTATTTAAGCCTTTATGAGAATTTATTACGCTACTGTATGTATTTTGCTATACTATACTATACTATCAAAGGGAAATTATTGTCATTATTATTATACTAGGAACTCGTAACTTATATAACTTTCAAAATTGTACTAGTAATATTTATTCGTGAATATCAGAAAGCTTGGAAATAACTGAAACAAAAATGGGTGGGAAACGCAGTAATCCGCCAGGGTAATCCATGGTTAAATAGAAACTTCCTGGGTTCACACCGCGCATTCTGTAAAGGGATAGAGGCGTTTACGTGCGTGGAATCACGCGCACGATCGTTTAATTCCAATGAAAAGTGAACAGAATACCGTTGTACGCGTACATAAATTTGCCCCGGCCTTTTGCTCTTTAAAACGAATTGAATCGAGTGGAACGTTTGTCCTATGCTTTCGTTTCGGCGTAACGTTAACGCTGTCCCACGGCTTCATTTTAATTACAACGATACACAGAGGCATTGAACAGGTATCAAGGTTTAGCAGCCAAATCTCGCGGTCGCTGTTTTAAAATATAACACCCATTTGGCGCCGTACAAACCCGACTAGAGAAACAGAGTTAAATCCTGCTACACGCGGTACACTGTCCCGTGTCGCATTCGAGCCGCAGCATAAACTGGCATAAAAAACCAGCGCAAGAAATCAATCATCGTCTACATGCGTACGTTCGTTTTCATCGTGCAATAGCCCGTTAAACGATTCCCATCCATCCGCTATCATTCATGGATCGGCGCGCACCGTCTCGGACGTCGAAACGTTCAACGTCCAAAAACGTTGCAGCGACGTGGCACGCGCGACTCGAGCGAAGCCCACGCGCAACGTTCTAGGTTCTAGGTCATTTCATGGCCCTCCACCTCTGCTGGCCTAGGAACCAAAGGGTGGCCGGCGAGTGGGTGGAAAGGAAGGAAGGTTGGCCGTCGGGACTCGCGGGCCTTGACCATCGCACGCCACGAATTCACTTGGAATACGTGTAATGGTGACCTCTCTCTTTCTAAGTCATCGTGGTCGCGGTCGTGGTCGTGGTCGTGGTCGTGGTCCGATCAGAGAAGAAGAGCGTGTAGCGAAAGAACAGGGAACCGCAGCGCCCAACTAGAAATAAATCTTCCACTGGTGCGCTCTATGCGTTCGTGCGCGCGCGCGCTTGCTCACGTGACCGCGAGAGCAGGAGCGCGCACACAGTTGCATTCGGGCTGCACACGGATATTGTTTCGCGCGCGTGCAGTCAGGGCCACGGTGACCTTAACTACCTTCCCCCACCCCCGCCCGCCTGACCCCGCTCCTCCGCGCGTCCCACGCCGCTGCGACGCCGTTGGCAGCGGGTGATGGTGAGGAGGGGAGCGGCGGGAGGAGAGGCACGTGCCGTCAGTGACGTCACGCGGTGTGCACTGCAACGCGGTGCAATGCCGGTGCCGGTTCTCGCTGCTTCGCCGAGATCTAGGTCCATGCGGAGGCGTGCGTCGCGTTGGCGATGTTGGTCCGCGCAGACGCGCCCTTTTCGATACAGAGAATGGGGGTGGGGGAAGGATTCAATCACGGGATTGAAATTGATCCGGTGAAATGGAAATCACGAAAGTTTTGGCAATAAGTATCCGCGGATGGAGAAAAGAGCCAGGGAGAACGATCGATGAACGAGTGAGCATGCTAAGGTGAATGAAAGTTATTCGTGGAGCATGGCGACTGGAATAGCTTCTAGACCTTCGGCGTAGGAATTGCGGAGCAGGACATGGGATTGCGAGATATGGTGGGATAGAGACGTTCTTGGAAGAGTTTGACGGGGGATGCTGAGTCGGGGGACGTTGGATCGTGTGAATGAAGCGTGTTTGGGTTAGATAGAGAATGATGCGATTACAGAGATTATTTCGGTTTTTTCTTTAAAGATAGTCGAGAAAAATGAAATTATTAGTGGCAGGAGTACGCCTGCGCAGTTTATTTTTCGCACTTTTATATCTTCATCGAATCGTTAATCAACGTCATATTTCTGGATTATCAGGATACATGATTATCTATGACGTCCTAACGAGCAGCGGATCTTGCGTCTCTTCTATTTCTGTTTCCGGTGGCTCGTTCTGCGAATAAATGTCGACGAAATGTGCAAGATTATGGTCCGATGCTCCGCGATAACGTCAATGTCATGCAATTGTTATCTGTCGAGACATTAGCGCCATCACTGTGAACGTGATTAGAGCGAATGATTTCCAGGCAAACAGATACACAGTGTCCCCAGTGATATCCTTTCCACACACAATGCAACGTTTGAATAAATTAGAAGTAGCTCTATACCAGAGAGAATATGCCACCGAGAATATTAGAAAAATGTTTTATAAATGTTTAAATACTTTTGTGAATTACATGATATATATATATAATATATGAAGTTAATATATATGTATATTATTATTATTATTATTGAACAAGCGTAAAATAGTTATTCAGGTATTTGTCTTGATAAAATATACAGTCGAGGAGGTTTAATCCGGACGAACTGGAACTAGCGCTTGAATTTGGAAAATCTATTTTCGATGTTCAGTTACAAATGGCCATTGCCCTTGCCGCGTTATAATCTGGGCGACACAATTCGTAAACTTCATCGCATCTTAAAAATAACACTAACGAATTTAATTCGCCTTACTCGTTTTCAAGCAATTTCGAAAAGGATCGTACAACTAAAAGAATCGCCAGTCGTGAAACGCACAACAGACGATTTGTCGAACTCTTGCATTTATCAACGATACTCGCGAATTCCATTTTCACACTCGTCATACTATCCTACCTAAAGCCCTAACAAAACCTCGATATCAAACCTGAATCCTAAATCTAATGCAGAAAACAAATTCAACCTAACAAAACCTGAAACGGTTTCATACTCGAAACATCGACTTGTAGTAACTATAGTTGGCGACGTTTGTAGAGGTCGAGGGGAGCACGAGGAGGAACATCGTGACATGGTCGCAATAGTTGCACGGATCGACTGCAACCGGCACTTCCTGGCCGTCCCCTGCCCCTATACCTCTTCCATCGAGAGCTTTCCTGCTCATGGACGCCAATATGGGAACGGTACATGGTCGGAACGAACACGAGTCTAGCTTAGTCGTAGAGAAGGGAGAAGCCTAGCCCGACGACCTTGATCGTCGACTACGCGGATATCTCTGTTCTCGTGTCGGTCAACTGGGTCAGGTGCGCGGTCCGGAGAAGCACACTTCTATACACCACAGGTGGTAGCCAGTGAAAGTAGTCGAAAATTATGCGCTCGATCGCGGATCTGCCACGCGAACCAACTCGAACGGTACTTGGACCAGGTCGACGGTTCCTCCTCCTACTCCGAGGCCAGTTGAATGGACAGAAGTCGACTTTGCGGTCGGTGAAAGTAGCAGGAACCTTCGGCTAACTGGGTTACGAACGCTCTCCGTGATTGCAGAGATATATCGGCCTCTTGGCATTTGCCGAGACGGCCTCGTAAAAGGACGGGACGTGATCGAAAGCTGAACAGCTTGGCAGTCAGGGTATGTGAGCGATGTGGACGGTGAGCGTTCGTTGAAAGTAAGGGGAGTCCCGAGTGTTTAGATTGCGTGGGAAGAAGCTTCGTGTATTAATATTGAGACGGATGAAGGTTTAGGTGTTCGGTTTGAGTAGAGAGAGAAGGGGATGATTTGGATATTGAGATGGCGTAGGAATACTTTTGAATATTAATGTGTTATGAGAGAAAGTTTCGAGTGTGAAATTATCTGAGATTCGCGTACTAGAGAAACGATTTTGGATACTTAAATCGAACAAGGCGAAAGTTACGGGCGTGAAAACTGAATAGAAGAAGGCTCTAAGTAGCAAAATGTAATGGAAGAAAAGTTTGAACGCTGATTAGATGGAAACTTGGAGCGTCGATATCGCGTAGGAAGAAACGAAAGCTGAAAACAAGACTCACCTGTTCGGTTTCGTAGATAGCGGTGTTGACAGGTCCATTCTCGATCGGGTCGCGGCTTACTTTCGCTCGAATCTGAAAAACCACCAAGGAGTCGAGTTAAGGCGAGAGAGGCGACAAAAGATCTTTCCGTTTAATCGAGGCTCGACCCGGTTATTTTCAGACCCGGTCGGACCCATTTTCCGCCGGCAACCGCGTAACGACGCGTGCCTAAGTTTAGACCACGGCGATAATACCTCAAGGTTCAACTTGTTAGCCATCTTACGAAATTATCGAAAATCGCCGCGCGTGTTTACATCCTTGGCTCTTGGTCGAGGATTATGTCATCGGCGTGGACTTGGCAAAGGACTGAGTCGTACGAGCCGATGCATCTGTTTCTTTCGCCAACCGTTAGTTACTATACAACTATATATATATAAACATACCTATGAAGGATGTTCGATACAACGTTCGTTGCAATTCTTTAACGACAAAAAGATTTTTCGAGTAGAAGTTAGCATCGAATCGATAACAGACCGCGATATAGGAAATTTTCGAAAAGTTCATTTTTCACTATTATGATGCAACCTCTGCTGCAGATAAGAGTTAGGGGAAGTAAAGATTTTTTAACGACGACCGAACAAAACAGGTTTGGCCTATCGGTATTCTATATTCAATCCTAGTCTTGTTACTACCTACATATCGTATTACATCAAACAGTTCTCTACTTTTACTTCTTTTCATTCTCTTCGTTCAACCTTGTTAGCATTCCGTGTACACGGTGCCTGTTCTTAATAATCGGAGAATTCGAATTTCCTCATCAAATATCGTCGCTCGGAATCACGATCAGGATTTAATCCACTCTATTCCGTTCACTCGGCATTCCGACACATACTTCCCCCGGTTCTGCACGCCTCTACAATCTACACTCGTTAATGGAAAAATCTTGAATTTTAATATCAGGTATCCTTTATCAAAAATGTTAATCGCGATTTAATTTATTCCCATCCAATCGGTAATCCTGTATGTTCTTCCTTTGAATCTATGTTATATGTTGTATATATACATAATACAAATATTTACGTTCTTCAGTTATTAATTTTATAACCATTCAACACCACATTTATGTCATTATTCGTATAGATAATTAGTTAAACATTTTGCTGGTTGTGTTTCAGGTTCTAACCGCGGGGTATTAACACTAGAACTACCACACCAGTCAAATTGATTAGTTTTATAATCTTATTTTAAAATTCCTACTTCATGTTATATTCTTTTTCCACAATGATATAATGACTTTTGCAACGATAACCAAAAGAATAGTATAATAAATTTTATTTTGTTTTTATGTATCCAAACTGAAAATAATTTTGTATCAAGGTTACTTGTACCAACACTAGTCAAAATAGCTGGTACTTGTCAAAGTGTAAAAGGGTCCTGCAATCCGTTTATCGAACCCCAATTGATCAGATTCCTCGTTTTGTAACAACTCCCCACACGTTTTTCAAATTTTTACCGCGTATCGTTCGATACGATGATATCAGTTACCAGGAAGATTCCGGATCGATCGCTAGATCGCAACACTAGAAATACCACACCAGTCAAAATAACTGGTTCTACAATTTTATAAATGTGCCAACCCTCGTTTAGGGATCATGGTCCCAAGTGGATTAATAATATCAAAAATGTACTACATAACATGGAGAAAGTCAGTAAGAAAGTAATAAATCAATAAATATAAAAATATTCTATTATTATGTATTTTTTAAAGGCCAGTGATTTTGAATGTTTCTGATAAAAATAGCTTCGTGTTAACTACCGATGATAGTTCTAGCGTTAATAATTGAGCAAACATACAACTGCTCTTTCGTTGTCTATTCTACACACGACAGAACAATCATGACCTCAATTCGCTGATAATCCACAATTTTAATATATCAAAAAATCCTTACCATGAATCACTTGTATATTAATTAATCTCTGCTTAAATTTGTCGAATTAATTCCTCGTTTGTCTTTCATCTTATCTATTAACAGTGTAAGCTGTAGAAAATTACTTGTGGTTGGGAATTTATTTGGTCAGTATTTAAAAATGTTGATCAAAGATATAGATAGTCTGATTACTATCATGAATCAAATTCTTTTTATTTTTAGCTATTTTACATTACGATATTCCTCTTTACTCGTAAAGCGACATTAAAGTAAAACGATCGACAAAAGTGTATTTATCGTGTTTCCCTGTGATCATCGAACGAAAAGAAATAATATAGGAAAATCAAAATACACGTTACGATATACAGGAAATTAAAAGCAAGATACGCGTCACGGAATTCAGGAATTAACGACATTTTATTCAAGCTCTATTCCTTTACGATTGTCTATGAATACATAAATTTGCATAAATATTTATATCAAGCGTTTCTCACGATATGTAACGATTCCAGTGGGACTCCTTCCGGATTCTCGACTCGTAAAAATTCAACCGCATCGTTCGGCGGGTTAACGGTGCAATTCGATCGTTAGATCGCAGGTGGAGGCCGCGATGGATCTAAATGAAAATCTAAGCGCGAGATTCTCAATCGTTCGAGCGTGGCCAGACCGTTATCGCCGTGCTCTGCATTCAGACGTTCCCAGTGCTTTCCTGCTTTTTCTTTCTCTTTTCTTCGTTTGACGCCACGGTGAAAACGACGCGTCTTCGCGACTTTCGTCGTTTCGTAACGGTGCGACGCGTCGATCGCGATTCCAAAGAACGATGCAAAATGAAGACAAGCGGTTGATCGATCGACGATTTTTCGTTTAGTCATCAGCTAATCGGGAAGAAATCTCGATATTTTCGTGTTTAGTCGTTTCTAACTTTTATTCTTCTCTTCTCGAATATTATTTTAATTCTACTACCTTAGTTCTTCTTCCTACTCTGCCTAAACTTTTTATTTATCTATACTTCCTTCAATGACGCTGACAAGTAACGTAAAAATGATATTGGAAAATCATGTCAGAGCATATATTCGTTTATTAAGATGATACCGATGATATGTGACACATAGTTGCGTAACAAAAGGTTAGACAACAAAATCTAGATATCCGTTTAAAACTTCTACAGAGATATTTTGCTCTGTTGCATTGGAAAATGCAAACATACAGTAAATAAAAATTGTTCACAAATATGTTCAAGTCATTCGAAGCACATATGTCTCGCGTCATCAAAAACGCAATCGCTATTTCAGAAAAGCGATAATAACTTGTTTTATGCCGTAGTGCAGCTGTTCAATAAACATTCGAGATCCCCGTAAAAGACATGGCAAACAGATGCTGCGTAATCCACCAGAGATAAGCAATCCTTGTAAAGGAATTGCGATATGTAACGAATTTTCTCGTCATTTATTCGACGATCGATGCTCTCGATTATCGACGAACAATGAAAAACAATTTCACAAATGTGTACGTTATGGACATTGATCTGTGGAACTCACTATTCGATTCCACATATATGAAAAGCAGAAACGATTAAGTATTCTAAAATTTGCATAATTAATTGCAAAAAATGTCAAAAATGTAGTAATTGTAGAAATTGGCAAATAATACGAACTTTTACAGTGTGTATCGAGTTTGTTCATTTTTAATTGCAGGTTCGACTATGTCTTTGAATCTCTAGCTCATATACAGGGTATTAACCTTCGAACTGAATGAATTTTCCACGAGGATTTTATTCGTTTCTACAGAAACATAAGATAGAAAGTTAACCGAGAGAAGAGTTGCGTTTCGCTTTGGAAAATCATCTCGAGGTCATGGATCACGCATACTCGCACACGCGAGTAACTGCCTTATGTATTATGCAAGTACCTACAGCTTTATCTCGTCTCGTTGATGTTAATTAAATGTAAGCTGTGAAACGCGGAAGGGGCTAAGTTCGGGGAGATAAATCCGCCACGCCTTATGAGCGAATTAATCGTGCGTTCCAACCTCGTTGCATGCTGATAACCCTCGGCTGAGTTTCAACAGAATGTCCGTGGTTCACGAAAACGATAAAACCAGCATCGCTGTCCGAGGCGACCGAACAGTACGAATATCGATGTTCCCGCGAGAGTTAGATCTCGCGAATCTCGTTTTTTCTTCGATAGAACGACACGTGGTTTCGTTGCCAATAGCAGACGAGTGGCATTAAGGCCAATGAAATCTTTCAAAGACAAGCCTCGTGGGATAAAGTTGAGCATCATTTAAATAAAATATCTTTTAACGTGTTCGCTACCGGCGTTATAGACCAGTCGTTGAGGAATTAAGAACGTAATCTTTCAATAAGTGCTTCTTCTTCGAATTATTATTTCCATTGCAAAGAAACACGCGACGCGATAAGTGAGTTTGCTACTTATTCGGAATTGATGAGAGAATTATGCGTGTTAATTTTCGTTTTTTCCCCTTTCTTCTCTTTTTCAATATACACATATACTTAATCCTTAAATCGCTTCACCTAATTAGAAATTATCGTAAGTTTTTGAATCAAGCGTGACATTAATTCAGTATAATCGAAGATTATATTTGAACGATATGCAAAATAATTAGCTAATAGGTCTCATAGCAATTTTCAGATAATTATATAGCAATTTCATATAATTTAGCCTGATACGCATGATTTACTCGCGTCATCGTGTGATTTTTCTTACGGAATATTTGCAATAGTGCTTTAAGACAATATAATCTTCGTTTATTGATGCGACGAGAAACAAAGAGAAATTTCCGTCAATGTCCAATTCGATATTTTCGATAACAGCGAAAGACACTGCTTCGATTTCTAATAGTATTCGAAATATTCGATTCGCCGTTCAACGACAGAAGCTTTCTCCAGTCCGCGTAAGCGTCCAAATGTATCCACGATGATCAAAGATGACTAATCACCCACGTCATCCCATGATGACGAAACAAAAAATTATCCGGCTACGTAAGGAAAAAGGGAAGAATTCACCTTGCCGACGATAAAACGACAGATAATTGTCTAAGTCACACGAAGGCCAAGTTCATCAGCGCTGTGACAGTGTGCCGGATTGGCGAATTGCAACAGAATATATCCGGTACACTTGAATTTATCAGATAAGCGAAGCGCTCGTGCCCATTTATCGATCGATCGATAAAACGGGTACGCGTGATATTGCATTTACCTTCTTTTTGCGTGGGTGCTGTTCCTCGAGGTAATCGAGCACTATACCCTCGTCCAGGGTGGTTGTCGAGCCAGGGGTGCTACTCGACGACGAGCCAGACGCGTTGTAAGGGTAGTGTTGTTGATTGTGCGAAGGATGAGCGGATGTCGGCCACAGAGAACCGGTGGTAGGTGCCCCCTCGTCGCTGAGAGGCGGACTCGGGGTGCCGCTACGCCATGAAGCCCCGCTGCTGCTGCTGCTGCTATTCGAGGTGCCACCGACTCCTGGTGAGCCAACGACCATGCCACCACCTCCGCCACCTCGACCTCCCCAGGAACCTTATTCGCGAAAAACATAAAAATACTCGGTTAGTTTATCTCGATTGAACAACTTGCTTGCGAGTTGATTATTCGCAGATGATCCATGCTCCGATTCGAGTAGCCTGTAATTTTGGGGAATTTTGTTTGCATAATTTTCGAAGAGCCTTCGAGCTTCGAAATTAAATGTCCAATTTACTGTAAGTATATTTCGTACCTGTATGTCTCGTCTATCGTATTCAAAAATATCTTAGAACAGCTGTAGGAGGTGCTGTAAAATGTTTGATACAAACAAGCACCTCTTGTATCTTGTTATAGATTTCGCAGGTTCGGAGTCGGAGATATGCTTGAATTGATAGATCGTTGCAAATTGACATGCGATTGAGTGTAATCTCTGTGTGGAATTGAGATTAGATAGAACCGCTGTCAGACATAATGGCAAGCTTGAATTTACGATCATGTAGCTCGGATATGCGATTTCGATCGCTAGTAATTGCACAGACACTTAGAGTAATACATTGCGGAGAAAGACAGATGACCGGTATACATGTATATGTACATGTATATACATGTATCACATAATAAATCAAACGTGTAAAGCGTATGTGTTAACAGCAGCGATTCTTAGCACCTACAATACGGCTAAAGTAAAATGCAAAATGTGCATCGTTCAAATAATCATGGCCGATACTACACAGCCGCATGCAGCTTTCTACGATCGAAACAAATTCATCTCGAACCGAAACTTTGTTTTCGAGATTTCATTCGTTCTATCAAATATCTAGCAATTTGCTCGTATCTAATGTAAACGTTGTAAACTTTGACTAGGTCGGACTTAACGAAGTCTGCGATGTCGTTAGAACACGAAGGCTATTCGCAGCGTGATACTGACCGTAATTGTGTTGGCAGTGCAGTGGCAGGGGATTGTGAGGGCTGTGTGGCGAACATGAGAGCGACATGAGGACAAGAGCGGCGGTGCATTCGTCCATGCAATCGCCGCGTTCGTTGGTACGACAACCCTCGCGGCCGCATCCGTGGGGTATTCTGTCGCTCCAACCGCTGTACGATCGCTCGGAGTCATTGCTCGAGCTGGGTCGCCGTTTTCTGGATCTGAAACACGAATCATACATATTCGTAGATTAATTACGATCCACAAGGTTCGCTCGTATTGCAATTTTCAGCTCGTTGCACGAACAACAGCCGGTTAAGACGCTGGTTGATGTCGCGTGCAAGATCGCAGAAACACGATCACTGTTGTCATCTACGTTCATTCAACGGCCGTGATCGTGACTTTTTTATCTCGAGAGAATTTGCTCGCTGTGATCGTAATTCTTTTCTGAATTATTCTTATAACACGATTAATTTTTTACAGACTACCTCGATATAACTTGCATAAAAGTATCTGCAGGTAAGGTAAATTGAAAATTACGTTACGTTTTCCTCGTATAATGTACATTTACCTTATCCGAGATTCAAAATAGAAGATAATTCAATTTTCTTTTCTTCATCCGGTATTATTATTATCGGTACTTCAAGGACTAGAATATTAATTCTTCCTGTCGATTTCAAGATCGTAACATTCGTTCGATGTCTTTGATATAAAATATACAGGTTTTGCGAGAAGGATCGATTAAACCAGAAGCGAAAAATTACAAGCTACTGCGAACAAATCATCGTGATTGGGATCGAACGTGATCGAATCATGAGATTCACAAGTAGTGTTCCATCTCTAGTGCACACGTGACTATTATCTAATCAATTAATTAGATTATTAAAATTATCTAAATTATCTAAAGACCGTCGAACACGAGTGTTCGCTTTACAATCGCCAGTTGTTTCATTATTACAGTAATCGGTAATTCGTAACAATATGTACAATGCAACTTTGATTAGAAAGTAAACAATACGGTGAATTTCAAATACTTTAACGCGTATATGTTGAAAAAAGAGGACAAGTGCCAAATGGATCATTTCAACTAAGAGTAAAATTATTCGAAACTGTTGAGGTTTGTCTGGGAATAGAAAGGGGAAATTCCAGGATGGATGTACAATAGAAATAAGTACAGTGTATGCTAGGACAGGTCCGAAGGCTGGCAGCGTTACTTTACAATAAGATCCCCGAAACCATAGGCATTTGTATAATTATGAAAACTGGCCTGTCTATACTCCGTTGCACCATCTGTGCACGGCATGTTCCCAGAAAAGGCCACGAGGTACAGAGACCATTCAAACTGATTTGAAGCTAAACAATACTCAGTGGCTTCAAGGACTAGAAAAACTAACCCTTAGAGAAGATGTAGAGTTTTCCTAGAAGTGAGAATCCTTTCAACAGAAATAACAGATTAATCGGTAATTTCAAACAAACGACTTCGTGACAAAGTAAAAAGCCCAACGAATCGTCAGACTGCATCGCAAGTTGTAAGGCGCAACGTAGCGCAACGAGATTAGTGGATGAACAGGCAGCTTTCGTAACGGAAGAAGTTTCGTTTTCCAACTTCCTAACGTTTTCCATCTCTTTCCGTCATCCGCCTTTTTCTTCCATTTTTCTTTTTGTTCGTAGAAGCACGTCTTTTCGTACGTACGATCACACGGTCTGTCCCGACAATAGGAGCTGTCGTAACAACCAATCGTTTGTCGGCCTTTTCATGGAATTTCGCGCTTCTACAATTACGTAAAATAATGTTTTTCCAGCCTGTATTCCCGTAGGCACTACGATGGCCAGTACGGTGGTTGTACCGCAATGTCCCGGCGTACGACATGCTGTAAATTACAGTTTTCCAAGAACAGCCGTAAAGATGCCACGATAACACGCCACGGACTTTGGTCTACGCGTTCCTGCAGATCGGTAGCCTGGTCATTTTCGACCGTGTACCCGCTACTGCCACCTTTGTTCGCCTGGAACTTTGCGCGAGTCGTTAATCGCCGTGTCGATTATCGCGATATTAGATCGTTTCGTAAGTTTGCCAGCAATTGTTCAGAGTGTGATCGTAAACCGATGAAAAATGAATTTAATACAGCATTGGATGTTAATGTCTTGCAATTTACCAAGTTTACGATGTATCGAAAAGTAAGGGTGAGGTAAGTTGCTCGGGGAAGGCCAAGAGATCGCCGGTAGATCGAACGGTTGGACAACTGACACCTGCTGATCGATAGAAACCCCGACTTTCTAGGAAATTACAGGGCAAATTTTCCTCGTTATCTTCACCTATCAGGTGTCTAGACGGCCTTGCGAAATAATAAAATCGATGTGGTCGTCTTGAAAAAGTTTCCCTACACACCGAATCGGTAAAATTATAATCAATCTATATTTGTTCAAAGTCTAAAGCTTCACGAACTTGAACAAAGTATCGAGGACATCATCGAAGAATCAAACGATCCGATCGAAAAATAACGAAACTGCCAAGGAGGAAACACAGGAAAGAGAAAACGAAGGAAGAGAAAAAGTCGGAGGAAAATCACGAAAGCAACGAGCCATCCGGCTCGGTGTACTTTCTACGATCCAATCTACCAAGTTTCACCTCCCCGCGCCATTCTGTCCCCGTGTTCCGTAGGACTTTCATACAAGAAGCCTTAGAACTCTTGGTCAAGCCTGGAAGCAATAGTCGTCGATGGTTTCCTTACGTACCGTCGATGGAAGAGATACGGAGAGATCGTAAAATCGATAAGTAACTGTACGATCGAAATTCGGAAATCGGAATTTCAGGCAGCATCGTATCTCACCGTATCTCTCATTTTCAGCGAACACCATACGAAATAACCGACGTCTTCCAAAGACAAATTGGTCAGTTCCACTCTTCGTGAATTTTTTCAATTTCGTTACCGGCGGGAAATACCGATACTCAATCGGAAAGATAAAAAGAATCCTGACCATTTAACACGCGACTACCGTATCTTTTACAGCGAGTATAGAGGTACGCGAAGGACACGAGAGCGTGATATCTCTAGCGTTGGAAGTGGGAGACACGAAACGACGTAGTCAAGGCCGCCGCTTGGCCGTTCCGCTCGGAGCGGTACATCGAGAGTCGAAAGTGAAACGTCGCCGGTACCGGCGGAATGACGCACGATTTTCTGTGTCTTTCTCCCTCCGATACGATTGAAACGAGCAGTCGCGACTGTCCCGTTTTCATGATCGCTTTCGCACACGCCGCTCAGGATACCGAACGCGTTTAACGCGTGAAAGTTAAGCAGAGATAAGTATGCTCGGGGGGTCGATAATTGCCGTACAATTGCAACAGGTATGCAAGCGGTAAGTAAACGGAAGGGAAGTAACAGGGAGTTGTACCACGTGGAAACGCGCCTGGAGAGGGATGACGGTGAAAGAAGAGTGGACTAAGCGTACCTACCGCTAGAAACGGCACAGTATACAGTCGAGGATTTGTTGTATGGTAATTGCGGACGCTACCTTGGATTTCCAAACGAGAGGCTTTGGTCGAAGGGACTCGACGTATAATAATGGGATTTACTCGCTCGTTTAGGTCGGATTAGTCATAAAGACAATAAGAGAGGATAACGAATTTTACGACCGTGGCAAACTCTTTCGTTTCTCTGTCTGTTTCAGTCGCTTATTTCGTGTCAAGTCAATATTAATATTAATCAATGCACGATAAAATGCAACAGCATTTGCGATTTGCGACGCAGGCATACACCGGCTGTCCGATACAATAAGATGACCAATTAATTATTCGCTGTGGTGCAAATTCGTAAAAAGTTCGAACGTGATTCTCACAGCCACGAGGATTAATAAGATTGCCACGTGCGGAAGTGTGGCACAGTCACGAAATATCTCGAGCGTCTCGTTTCACAGCTCGACCAATTTCCGATCTCGAAAAACAGTTTATCCGCGCCGCTGTCGTTTTAATTAAAGAGACGCTGCGCGTTCGACTAGCTCGCAAAGACGCCGCGCCGCTGCAAAAACGAAAGAGAAAGTAAATTGCCCCGATAGCTTGCGCTCCGAATAACTCGCCGGCTGCCTTGTACTTGGAAAGCCGATCGACGCCGCAGTCAAGGTAGACGGGGGATAATCTTCATCCTCGTCGACGAGCTTTTTTCCCTCCTTCTTTCTTTCGCGTTGCGTGCTAATTACGCGGCGAGCCGACAGCGTTTACAAGCCGAAACTGAAATTGGGTCGTGGGAAACCCACGCATCGATCTCATCTCTTTCTTTCTTTCTTTCTTTCTTTCTGCGATGCCACGCCGTGTCGTACGCTCTTCTCATTTACCTTATTTCCTTTTGCGCGGCTCTTTTCGCAGCTTTCAACCGTCCTCTCTTTTTATACGCGGTTCAATGCCGAGTCCGGGTCGTTTGAAAAATCCGCGAAATAAAGCGGAAAGACAGATAAGATTTGTCGACGATTATTTTCGCGCTGTTTTCTAAACGTAAGAGAGATTTTAATATTCCTTTGCCGCTCTTCAAAATATTCCACGAGAAAGAGAATTCTTCGTGCTCTTCAGGGGGCTTGCTGCAATAATTAGATTCCTACTATGTGTGGCGTTAAGAAAAGGCAGGAAACGCATAGTGGTTGCGTGTACGGCGTACGCGCTCGCGTGTTACTGAAGCGTTTCGCCGCATTATCATCTCTCGCAATGACGTAACGTTATGTAACTATTTCGAACGAAGGACACGCTCGTTGGTGCACTCTCGATACGTTGAATCGATGAACCGAAGGATAGCAAACGTACCGCCGAAATTTTTCAACCGTCGCTTTTACAACATTAAGGGAAATTGCTACGACAAATAGATCGGTAGCTGATCCGTCGATAATAAGCTTAATGACGATCATTCAATTCTCTCTTTTCAATTAGCCTTGTTTGAGGATTATATAGTTGCCGTTTATAATTACACCAACTGTAAAGAATTTCCACGTTAACGGTATTGTACAGTTGTCTTTCGGCTAAAGAGCTTTTTTGTTGGCAATCGAATACGCTTTATAGAAATTGTAGAAAGTAATTTTGCATTCTTCGTTGAGCGAGGATAGTACGCAGAACGTTGGATATTGGCTCGCGTTGAACACAATGATTTTTCAAAGATCTTCCAAGTATCGTGTAATTTAGCTTGTTTCGTAACAGATAGAACGATTTTTTAAATAAACTGAAACACAAAATCGGTCTTCGGACTGTGATTCGCTTTAATAAGGGAAGACTAAAAAGAAAACATCCCACTGACCTCACTAAAGAAATGAAATAGTCAAACTCAAAGATGGTAATCCGTTGGGGTTAGCCAATGTTACTTAGCAATTAAGTTAGAAAAATTTGCCAAATGTCCAGCTGGACAAATACTAAAATACAAATTAAATAATAAAAAAAAAACTTTAGCAAGATGCCGAAGTATATATACAACAGTCTTTAGTTTCAAATGACATTTTTGGTCTAACTTTTGTTATATATATATTAATCTTTTCTGCTGATCATCGTAAACAAATAAATATCGAAAAAAAGTGCGAGCTGTTGATTTATGCGAAGTCTTTCTTCGGTCATCGATGTATATACGTCAATGTGTAGAGTTGAAGAAACTTACCTAAGGCTGTCCGCGAATTTATACGAGACGGTCAAAAAATTCTGCTCGTGCCACAAATAACTTAATGCAAAAATGTTCTTTGAAAAACCTTTCAAAATAGATTGTCTCGAAAAATAAAACTCGTACGAAGAGAAACCTTTTTCATGCAACCTTTTAAAATTGAAATACAAAGATCCAACAAAGCCAACGGCAGAATTAATTCTGACATCGATTCTAAAGTATCACTTACATACATACGTATACGAAAGCAACCACTAACGACAACGCGTGTGTACGAGAGAATCGTTTTACGTACAGTATGCGTCGATTCATCTTCGATCTAATTTTCCCCCGAGCAAGCACGCCGATCGGACCTATACTGGGTGAGGCGCATGTAAAGGGGAGAGGCTGTTCCGTGTTCTGGCTCCGGTTGCACGCTCGTGGTTGCCCCAGAAACCGTAATACACTTCTCGTTATATGGGTCAGGGAACACGTTGATCCATATTCGGGACGGCATCCCCCCGTGATCGGGGAATTAGGTCAGCGACTCGTGTGTGCCGCGCCGGGCCACGCGAAACCGTGTGTTGCTAGCTGGCTGCCGCGATCCTGTTCCGGGCTGAGCACGCTTTTCCGGGAGGATCAAACCACCGTATCGAACCGCGTGGTCTACCGTTTTATGTACCGATTTCGTATAGGAATTTTCTTTCTCGTTGCTTTTTAAACGTAGCATTAATTCAGTACTGTTTGTATGAAATAGACGTCGACCTGAAGTTATTGCCGTAATATTATCGAATATATATGGAGATCCATCGCCTAAAATTCCAAGTGAAATATCTATTCTTCAAAATTGCGTTGCTTAACACGTTGAATGTGGTGGGGGTTACCGGTGACCGGCGCACCGAGGTTAGTAAAAATACATAATTTGAACAAATTTCAATAGTTATAAGTTTTGTATTATTACCATCGTTACTACAATGGTATGACGAAATGAATACATGGGAAAAAACCAGCTTTTTCCGTCTTTTATCTTAACGAACAATAACCCTGAGGAACGTTGCTACTTGAAAGATGTTCGATGGTAATTAAGGGCCTTGACAGTAAAGTAAAACATACTAAATCTTAATGACAGTTGTTTAGGATTATTGCGAGTTCGAATAAATATGATCGAAGGATTGATTATGGTTTATGGTAGGTCACGTAATGTAGATAACGAACGTAGTGAATAAAAAAAATGTCGCATAATAAAAAATGCCAAACCTTGCCATTCAACGCGTTAAGTATTTTCCAAAGAGGATCCCGATACTCGCTAGTGTACTTGCACGAGAATGTAGTATACTATTAACAAAAGCATATACCAAAAGTGCACCTATACGTATAATAAGCCTACGTCTGAGTTGGCAGCACCGTTCCTTTTAATTAATTTGCAGCTTCACTGTAACACCTTCAGCAACAGTTACCTGGCGCAAATCCGAGATTCGTAATAACGTCTCGATGTACCTAACAGCATATTGCAGGCCCAAGAAGCCCAAGAAGCCCAAGAAAAGAGAAACGAATAATTTTCGACTAAACAAAGAACAATCCATAAAATGTGTCAAAAATTACCTGTATGCTTTATTTCGGTTTGAAGTTAGTACATTAATAAACACACTTATACACAGAGGTATCTGAAAGAGGATTTTCCTCGAGAAGGTAACAGAAGTAAACAAAGAGCAGGAAACGTATATTAGCGGGGTCTAGAATCTAGGTACATCGGGGACAAGCATTCACACCCCATAAGGATAGTGCATCGATCCGGTACCAAACGATATCCGGGTTACGAAGTCGAACAGCGGGGTCAGTTCGCCGGATACAGGAACGCGATAGCCGGCTGGCCTCTATCGAGCGACCTGATTCCGCGGCAGGACAACCCGCACAACCTGATTTCGACTACGTCGACCTTATTCGCTGACCTAATTCCCTCGATCATAGGGGTTGCTTGGAATTTACGACTGCGAAAACGGGGCTGTATCGCGCTCATAGCAAATTCCCAGAATCCATTGCCTGTTTCGCTCGGAGGTTGGTTCCACGTTGATCCATACAACTATCCTCGAACTATCTAAGAGTTGGAAATGTTTGTCTTTGATTCTGCTATCTGTTACGTCCGAGTCTGATGATATGATCGAACTGCGTGTTATTATGCTTCTATAGTGGCTGGTCAAACTATTTCAACACTTACCATAGAAAACTTTTATGTATATCGTGTGCGTGGTGTTAAACATTCTGAGATTTTATTAGCGATGTGAAATTATTTATTATTTCACTATGAGAATCATCTTTCGATTTACGCTTTCCGAAGATTAATATGCCGCAAGGAATCTCGACGAATTTTTATCTCATACAAGAAAGTAACAAGGAAGTAAGAGAAAAGTCTACCTTTTCCTCATGGTTATCGGAGAAAATTCTATTGTTCGAGAAAAAAAAGTGTGAACACGATAGGCTTCTCTTTTGATTAATATTCTATCGCGTGGATCGTTAATCAAACGCGTCGTTTTGTCAAGGTGCACACCTAGCTCTTCTAACTCAATTTGTCTCTGAATAATTAGCAGATAGGCGGAACTTGTTTAGATAAAACGAACACCTTTCTTCGAACCAGAGAACACTGCTTTCAAACACGGATGAATTAAATTGAAGTTTCATGCTAATTCTTGCTGAAAAAGTAAGTTATACTTAAAAGGGAAAGTGTGTTGATCTCTCGATTAACATCTCAAGACGGCTATTAATCAAACGCGTCGCTTTATCACACCTGCAAGCCACTCCTTCCACTTCATTTCCATCGTCGAATAATCGACAAATGGGAGAAATTGCGTTTTCATCTTTCTTAGAGGACGTTATCTCGCGTATATCGAAAGTTCCAATCTCGCAACTTCCTCGCAATTTTATAACTAATTTTATCTACATCTTGCAATACGATTATCTACATTTTTCACATAGCCGATAAATATCCTCCCTTAATATGTCGCGTACTAAACGTTCTTTAAATTCAATACGGTCGTCAAGCCAAACCCACAGTCCTCTTTAGCTCTACGAACGCAAAACCTCAACATCCAAGAATACGATCCACCGCTGCAACTCTACCTGTCGATTTAACTCGAGTAAAGTCGTCTAATTAGTCGGGTTATTACCGCCCATGAGCAAGGCCCATGTCCCTGAAGCGGGCATTCGATGGAACAAAAGCTTCATCCAAGTGCGAGCGAGGAGTCCCTCGTCGGAAAAGTTCTCTCTAGCAAGGTCTCGGAATTTTGCACGGCGAAATATTCTCGTGTTGGCTTCGGCACACAAAGCGCCGAGAAGGGTATATAAACCTGCGGGAGGGTATCTCGGTGTTGCACACGATGCGACTCGGGTCGATGTATTGGTGCACGTGTACTGCTCCGGTTTCATTGTCCCAGATTTACCAGTGGGATAGAGAGTGACCCACCCCTTGACCAGTCGAAGCGAGAGAAGGGCCAAGAGCGTCGCCACGGAACCCTCTCTTTCCCTTTCTCTTTTTCTTTTCGCTCTTCTCCTTCTTATTCTTCTCCATGCCCCTTGGCTCTTCTACCTCAACAAGTAGCAGCGGTTGCCAAGTACTACAACAGGTACGAGCGGCGTTGTATGCGCTGGCACGTGCAGACCCACGTCGGCCAACAAAGGAGGAAAGCTCGTAGTGCGCGAGAAAAGGGGCAGAGGGGACTCGCGAGACTCGAGCGCATTCTAAGGGTGCAGCAAGAGAGGATTTTCGAGAGAACGGGGAAAACAGGAAGGATGAAAACGACGCGTGGCTCCGTGTACCTGACCCATTTATTCGACGCGACTCCGCACCGCTAGGTACGTAGCTCTATCGATCGGCCTAGATCCGCGGCCCCAGCCTGGCACGACCTACTATTTGTTAGGCCACCTTAACCACCCTCGTGTACCATCGGCCGCCCCGAACGCCTCTCCGTCTCGCTCACCTCATCGAGCAGGCACAGTTACCCTCGCGATCCGTGTGGTATCAACTTTAGACGAGCCATCGACGTCTCGCTCGCAACCCTTGCACAATCGGAGCCTTGGCGGGCGAGCGAAGGTCGCGCAACCGATTCGGCTGTGCCGTAACGCTTTGCTAAATAGATGCTTCAGCGAGACAATTCACAGCAGGATTTTCATGACTATTTCGTTGGGACGATTTTTCATACAGAATTACAGCGATTCTTGGATTAGGATTGGATGAGAGTGGATATAACGGCGACTGCTAATTTCCAGAATGAAGCTGACGACAAAGGAGGGAAGGAAAAAGGAGAATAGATGAAAATAAACGACTTTGCCAAAGAGTAAAGATACTCGGAACCCGAAAATTGCTGCAACGTTCCGACAGTCTAAATAAATTAACTTCGGAAATTCCACTTATATTATCGAACCAACTTTACCCACTCGGAAAACAAATATAGGAAAAATTTCTAAATACTACTCGATACACGCAGATTCCGCAAATCACGTGTGTTTACATAGTGTACACGCGATCCTAGTTCTAATTTGCAAACAGTGAATAGAGTCGAAATGCCTCGCTGATTGCGTCATTTCGTTCGTCGTTAGCGCTGTCTGAACACACGAGGAATGCGTTGAAAACTACTACTACTGCGTTTTGTCATCAAAAAAAGAAAACGAAGGATCGTGAGAAAAGAGGAGATATTCGGAGCTCGCATGTAAATCGCGAAGAGAAGAAGCTTTCGCGAGACAAAAATGGCATCTGCCAGTTGTTCGTTGCTCTATAGGTCAAGATCACGCCTGTTGGCATATTTTGTCGTTCGAGACCTTGGCTGCTCGCTCGTGTGCTCTTTGTCTTTTGTCTTGCATATACCTAAGTTACACACGTTACACGCTAGGATCGTAGTTTCGTACTCTAACTTCGTTCTAGCTTCTGCTAGCTTGGTCCTGTTCAAGCTTTAGTAACTTCCTTCGGAAGTCCAATGAACATCGCGTTGTTCTAGGTCAGTGAACCTCAGAAACTCGAACGATGGTCCCGGAGAACAGTGGAAAGGCAAAGTAAATTTTACGTCAAGATCTTTGAAGAGTCGAGAACTTTTCTTTATCTACAATAACGTACAAATTAGATACTTGGGTAATCAAGATTATCAAGTTGACAAATCGAAATGCAACTGAAATTTCAAATGAAATTTGCTACATTTTCGTCCGCAAAGTTGTAATTGACGAGACAAACGGTTCTTATGGTATTCTGTAGTAACATGAATTGATTGTTTTCTAGGATAAATTTTCAAATGTGTGTTTCAAGCAATCTATATCCAAATTTTATACCTGTACCTTGAATAAATATGTGAGTACTCTATTTCTTGTAGCTTAGAACGTTTGCAATAGAGAAAGAACCTTCCTAATTCGTTTGGTGGTCGCACGATAGAAATAACATCGAGTCTTAGCACGTGGCGTACGGTTCCCAGAGGACGTGACATAGATACAGACGCTTCTTCCAAACGAGACAAATCGAAATAATAAAAGCTAATTAAGAGGCTAAAGCAACGTGATCCCACCAAAGAGAAGCAGTTAAAAAAAACGGGTTTTCAACGAAACTATCGAACGTAATCAACCTGAAATTTTGCAGCGTTATTAAACCACGTTTCAATCATATGTTAAATGTATTTCGAGTAAAGATAACGAATTTATTAAAAGAACATCAACTAGAGTGCCCGCGAAGAAATTTTCTGCCATCGTGTGGACCAGAATATATTGGTGTTAACAAGCAATTCAGTATGTTTACAGCGTGGAACCTTCTCCTATAATATTCTTAGACCAGTCCTACAGCCGAAACTCATTTATTTTCAATTAGCGTGGCTTCACAGCGTGGTCTTGTCTTTACGAACAACACGAAATAGCATTCATTAGCGGAAAGTGACTCGATAATGAATCTTGCAATCGCAAAGACGAGTCGAGTCTATTCCAGTGCTATCGTAGAACCTGCGAGAACTCTTACTTCTTGGGTATTTTGTCCAACTATGGACGCAAAAGATTAGTCTCATAACCAAACACATACTTGTAAACAAAAAAATGTAACAATATCATTTATTACGATAAAACTTCGTATATGATCCCAAATATATTATTTAAACATACGACCAGAGTAATACGATCGACTCGCTGTATAATAATCGCAAAATACGATAATCGCGAAATAACGCGAAAGTCATAGGCAAAAGAATTAAATCGACCTGACAAACGTATAAGAAAAGTCCAATGAATACTTCGACCCCTTTCTGCGCGTATAATACGCTCCTCGACGATAATAATCTCTGAACGGAGGCACAGAATGACCGATCCAGAGACCACCCAGTTTGACTGTGAGTAGAAGACGGATCGAGATCGACGCTGATTGAACTCAATTAACGCGTTAACGCGCGACCAACGAACAGATCAAAGGGACAACGGACCGCGAACTCGAAGGGAATTGGAAATGGGCCGATCGAAATGGGACATGCAGTAGTCCTGGGGGATGGGAGGGGTCGCTAGGTACCGGTAAGGCTAGCACATACGAGTACAGAACGTGGTAGTGCACCTGACCCATATAGCGACGCGGTATTGATCGACCTAATTCTGTAAAGCCGGCCACCTCCCCGCCCGCAGAGATTGCCGCCCGAAATTACGTAAGCTAACCTACTGACTCACTGCACCCGTTGCCGCAGCAGAAACTTTCAGTCGTTACGCCCGTGTCTTTCTACTACCAAACTCTAACACACCCTCTTTGCTATTCTCAAGTTTGAATCACGTTCGATGGAAAATCCACGAGTCATCGAGAAGCACGTGTGTAAGGCGAAAAAGAATGGGAGAATTTTTAGGGAATGTTGGAGAATTTCGAGGTTTCTGCTATACAATGGGGTTGTCGAGGTGAATCGAACGACTCTAATACGCCCTGTTCGTTGAATCTCTCGAAAGATTAAGTTACTAAACGATGGAATAGTCTCTTACTACGTATCATTCGCGTGTTTAACAAAATAAATACTTTTGGTAATAAGGAACGTCGTCAGGATAAGAAGAAACATCGAGACTTAAAAGGTTGGCGGCGATTTCATTCGCTTTTATTGTCAGAAGCTATAAATTCTGCTACGTGGGTGCAAAGAAAATAGATACACCGTTCGGTATAATTAGATGATCAGCTGGTCGGAGCATCCATTGCTTCGAACATTCCAATATGCTAACCCACCCATTATTATTTATCACCACTAATACTACTATTTCCATTCATTCGTTCAAGAAGGCAATTACAATCGCGACGCGGGTGAACACTTTTCCATACTGTCGTCGGTATGACATTAAAGAATCGTACTAGTTAAGGATTACAAACGTAGCGAACTAGTTTACGTACTTGGTAAGATCACTTGTTTCCGTTGTATAGAAATGTCATCGTATTAAATCGTTTCGATTACTTGTACACGAGATACTCCATACGAATAGAGTAAATTGCCCAAAAGTTGACTTGAAACACTTTCAACGGCGAAATAACTTAGCTAAAAAGGAGAACGCTGTGGCGGGCAATCAGGAAACCATAAAATCCGGTTAGTGAAATATTCATTGGCGAGCGTTCACTAGGAAGCAGACAACGTGCATAAGCGTCGAATAATTTAATCTCGTTTACGCTAAAGACCGCGATTGCGGGCGAAACGTGGCCGTTGAACGAGAATCGGTGCGAACGGATTGCCTTCCGAGCGCGAGCTCGTGAAGTTCATGAATTAAAAGCCGGGCAATCGATAGCCGTGGAATAATTGAATCTCATTGCACGCCGAAGACGATGATAATCGCCGCGAATACAGAACGATCCATCGTGAAAAAAGATCGAGTATCTGTATTACGTTTTTAATAAGCCTGAACGCGTTAATGATGGCTTCACAGTGAAAAAAGCAGCTACCATTTATCCTCGAGTATAATTAAAACGGAGCTTCGAGCGGTATTTGTAAATTGTATCTGTGCCTTAATCAACTGCCATACAATTTTTTATTTATTCCCGCTAATTTTTTAATTCTTTTTCTCGTGTTGGTTTACCAATATTCCTTTCGGCGTTCGTTGCTTACTATTCTCCTTCGCTACTAACGTTACTTTAAGAAAGGAAAGTAACGAAAGAATATTAGCTTTTAAAAAAATATGAACAGCCGAACACAGAACGTTCCATCGAAAAGATCAACATCTCCATTTTCATCATAAAAATCACAATTTATCCCTGTCACATTGTTATTCCCCCTCCTACATCGTGCTGTCAGAACAGGAAATTAAAAATCGCCTGTGTGGGCTAAACAAATGTAAAAGCGAACTAGAAATAAAATTTCAACTGCGGCGATAGAAAATTCCGCGAAATTCGATCGAAACTCGACATTTACAGAAAAATCACGATCTATTCGTACGTGCCACTATGATTCCTCCGTTTCGACGTTTCCCTTAACAAAAACTTCTAAAACTTCTATTCGTCAATTAGAAGATAAAATGCGAAAAAGAAACCTAAACTACGCGAAACTAAAATTAAAGCTCCAACGATCATCTGCAAACCACGTGACCAAAGAAAGCATAATAAGTAGTTGCCATTGGAAGAGAATCGCTTGCAATTTCGTTACGAGAGAAAAGCACGATCTTGCTCAATTTACGAACGTCGAGTTGCAGTTGCAATTGCGCTACAGAGTAGCAGAATGCCCTCGCGTGCATGATTGCGTGTGAAAGGCCAAACAGGGCCATCGTTCGTTCTACGAAACGAGGCTAGACGGTGAAAGAAGAAGAAGAAGAAGAAGAAGAAGCTTCGGATGAGTCGGGTTATTCGTCTTCCATGAGCAATCCTCGTTGTAATCCGAAAATTTTATCGATGAGAAGCCATGCATCATAAAGTTGCTTCTTGTCAGGAATAGTTCGAGTGAAAGGAATTTTCGAGGATGACGCTATTGTGAACGGAGAAGGGTAGGTCGGTCTACGGGGAATTTCAATTCAGTCACGGAATATTTTTGTTGCATTCCACTACACTTTCTCGATGAAAGAAACGATTAACAGGAATTAATCCGTTTCGAAGCTTATAATTGCGATTACGACGATGGACTTTTCAAAATCATTCTCGTTTGTAAAGAAATATCAAGAAACGCTAGCACTGGAGGAAAATATCGAGTATTTGACCCAAGATAGAATATGTCGGGAGAGCATGGAAAATTCCACCTAAATCGAAGACCTAATAACCTAATAACCTCATAACCTCGTAACATCGGCTAGTAGTTATCCCTTTGACCCATTAAGTACATGTACATTCTCATAAATCGTTCTCTCCAAACTTGAATACAATATCACAATCTATAAAACGATGACAGTTAGCTTGGCGAAGTTGTTGGTTCGTCGTCTATCGACGACAGCCGTGTTTAAAGAATTAAGCAAAAAGGCTAGATCGACTAGAAACACCATCGCTATGTTGATGCGTCAGGCCCAATGTCTTGTGCGCACGTCGAACAGCGAGCAGCAAAACAAAAGCAACGAGAATCAGCTCGAAGGAGCCCGGTTTGTTCAGCCTCGAGAGGCCAGTCACCGGTGATGAATTTCGCGCGAGATCCTTGGCCGCGACGCAAGGTCTCGTTAAAGCCGGTAGCCGAGGGGCCCCGCGTGCGCTTTCGTCATCGATACACCATCGAGACTGGAAAGGCATTCGATTTCTCTCGCGAGAGAGGCCGTGGTGTGTGTGACCTCTCCTTTCACGTGGGGCAGGTCGTGCCAGGGCCAGGTGCGACAACCTCGGCCGAAAACACCGACGCAGGCCGTCTACCTGCGTGGCTTCGCCCTCAGCTACCGGACGTTGCACCTTCACCCCTCTTCCCTTCTCGGTATCCCTCCTCTGGTCGAAGTCGTCCTTTGTGAGGAGGATGTTCGAGGCCTCGGTCGTGCACGACTTCGTCCAATGGGGGGAAGAAAAAAAGGTAAAAAAAGGAAAAGTCGACACCGAGGTCGTTGGCATCGTGAAACTGCCGTTCTACCCTTCTCGCTGAAGGGAGACGATTATGGCGGTGAAGAGAGAGAGAGAGAGAGAGAGAGAGAGAGAAGGAAAGAGACAGACAGACAGACAGACAGGCAGACAGACAAACAGAGCGAGAAGGAGAAACTGTGCGGCCGAAAAAGATGAGAGATCTCTAGACACGGGTGGGTGGAAAGATGCGAGTTTTGAAACTTCTCGACGAGAGGCTAGCTTTCGAGGGAATACGTCTCTTCCTACTTTTTTGATTGGATACGGTTGATGGATTCTTACAAGGATGTTAATGGGATTTGATGCGATAATGACCTGCGCTGTGACAGACAGTTCAAACTCGGGCTGCTGTTGTCATTTGAAAGCGCGATAGGTGTACGAGTATTGGCTTGGATTTATGATTCGAAGGTGATGTACCGTACCGTTGTTGTTAATATCATGTTATCGAAATATACCGCGTGTAAATTATTATGATGAAAGTTGTTCGAAGGCGAAAATGAAACGAAGGTGCGTAGTCATGTTTCAATCTCGATAGAAGTCGACATTAACTGTACTAATAACATCTATGTATAACCGGGCATAGTGTGGAATGTGGAACGTCAAAGCCTACGTGCATCACGGCAGGAACTCAATCAGTCAACCATTTCCGGGATATCGATCAAATACAAGAGGACCATGAGACGTTTCCGTAACATTGTACCGAGCACACGTACATGCATCGTTCTTTATTATAAAATAGAATATCGCAAATAAATTACCATGAGGGAAGACAGCCGCCGCAACGATATGTAAGTATAATTCTTTTCAAGCATCCGTTTCAACTTTTTTTCCATCGTTCAGCCTATTTTTTATCGGGAAAAGAGAGCTTATCTAAAGGACCCACGAGTGCATTAATATTCAACCCCTTGTGTTGCAGACAAACTCTTCTTACCTTCGAGCATGCATCGCGTCGTGAAGTTCCACGGGCAAGGAAACAATTCAACGTTCATTATTCAGCTTTTAAAAGTCTTGCCGGACAGATATATCCCCCTACGAAGTGCAGTCAAAGAGGTTTCAACGAACTAAGTTGTCTCATTGCGGTCGTACCACGCCATAAAAATGAAATTACGGTTTTGTAACGCTACAACGCGACTTGTTATTTCACAGTTCTCGGTCCTAAATCATAAAATCTACCGCTACACTTCTAACTAAGTAACTAACTAAGTACAGTTTCGGCTACCTTCGTATACGGCGCGAGACACCTGCAAGGATACACGGTTTAATAGCCTTGAGTCTCTTAAGGGTCGGAAAACATTGTTAAAAAGAATTTGCTTTATGTTATCGTATATTGTTTTCGGTAGCTTTCCTTCATGAAGTCATATATTTATTTTATTTCCACCTTTATGGGGGACATAAAAACTTAGGTCTAGGTTCATCGGTGACCTATAACAACAGCCAGAAATAAAGTTTTCATTAGCTTGGTATAAATACTCATTGATTTACCGCTTGGCAAAGAACATGAAGGAAAGTAACATTTTCAAGAATTTGTCACGCTTGCTATTTGTTTACCACGAAATAATCTGAAGTCTCTCTTTAAGATTCCTAAGCAGATTTCTATATAGATTTAAAAAATTTAATCGAACCATGGAAATGTCCAAAGATATCTGGCTGGTTAACATCAGTCCCTAAAAATCTTTATTTAAAAAACGTCTATTTGACAGAAACAAAATTTTCACCAATGTCAACTCCGTGTTAAGACCAAACCTCTGAAACGCTCGAATTTTTAAAATCATCCTTCGATCCGCCGAGTCATCGACCGCATAACTTCTCGAAATCATTGAACAGGAAAATCTTACAACTGACGAGTTGCTCGAGTTCTCGAAATCATCGAACGAACGAACCTAAAAACAGGACAACATACCCTGCTAGACAAAATCCCCGCCGTAAAGGTCAAAGCTCTCGCCCGCCTCCGTAGAAATTCCGCGCTCGTCGATCCCACGAAACGCGTTCCCCTCTGGCCAAATCGCGACGGTTGGATCGGATTCCGGGACGTTTCACGGGGGTGAGAGACGAAAGCACTTGAACGACTGCGTGCGGTGGAAAGGCAAGGGACAGGTGTCCGGCGAGGGTGCGTTCACGGTCTAACGATTGGCAACCAGACGCCTTTTAACGCTCCCCTGGTGCAACGTGTGGGTGCGCGCAGCCTTTTTCGAACTAGCCGGAGAGATACCTTCGATTTTTAGGCGGAACACGCACACACAGATCGAATATGGGGACGTGCACGCTTGTATACAGGGTGAGGCACGCAAAGCACGACGATAGAATCTTTCAGAGAATATTAAAAACGCCGGAAAGTGTTATTAGACGAGGTTGAAACCTATTAGGCGATTGATCTTTATTTAAAGTTTATTCTCAACAATATGAATGCACGATATAAAAAATTGTTTGTTAGTAAAACTGAGGTGTTTTACGAAGCCTGATATTTCTAGGCTATGTGAAAACATTCGGAAGATTTTAAAGTCGCTGATTCTTTCGCGAACCTTTTTGTACAGTCTTAAATATGCATAAGCGTAATGTATTAAGTTGTCCCAAAAGTTTCTTTCGTTTCATAAGTGAAATAATAGATGCACAACATTCTTTTATTTTATATTATTTCATGGATTTATGTATGATCCATTTTGTAGTAATAGAATAAAGTGGATCAAACATAATTCAATAAAATAATATAAAACAAAAAATGTTGTGCATCTACTACTTCCTTATAAAACTTGTCGAACGACCTAATATATTCTAAACGTAATTGAACGACTACAATTTCTTTTAAATATTAGCATAATCAAAAATATACGAAGAACACGTGAATTATATACATGTACTTTTTGATTGTTTCTTTCTCACCTGTATTCTTGAATGATTTTGAATATTTCATTGAATTCATTTCCATACACATTCACGCGGTTTCTAATATGGTTGTCGCTATGTATTTTCGAGATGAATTTTTTAGAACAGCGATCTTGAAATCTTCTTTACCTTAAAAAGTTTTTCTCTTAAAGAACTTTAACTTCGTTTGCCACCAAACTTTAACTTCGATACCACCAAAAATGTCTAACCGTTGCTCTTTGCACGACTCACCCTGTATATACGTATGTATGGGTGTGGTATGTGTTTACGTGTGCGTGCACGCAGGCTCACACGAACCCACGCTAATCTAGCGTGGAAGGGTCCGAACGAACATCCAGAATTTTTCGAAGGGAGAATTTCGCGTTTGGTTACGACAATAGACGTATATCGTCTTCACGATTTTCACAATTTTGGCTTCTTCGCTTTAAAAGCAAATTTTTCGAAACTCCTTAATGATCGTGGATCACTTTGTACTTTTACTTCCAAAAATATCAATGATGCTTGAACCGTGTCAAAGCAAAGTAAAATTAAAGCAAAGCAAACGAATCTTATGTCGTATCTCGTTCGATAAGATTTAATTGAATTAAGGTCGATGGATTGCAAGAGTTGAATTATACTTACGATTTGACGATTAATGTTCTAACGGAAGGGTGTAGCTAGCGATGATCCATTGGATTTTGGGAATGGGAATTGCGAATTCTTGAGAGCGATAGGAGATCTACAGATATTGGTTTCGAGTTAGTTGGCTGCCGAAAGGATCGTTGCGAAGATGAAAGGAACAGAAAGATAGAAGTGCAAAGGTTTCGTGAGAGAGAAAATGAACTGTCAAAATATTAAGAAGATTATAAGACATCTTTTCTGTGAATTACCATTATCCGAATGACGGTTCGTGCGATATGAAATTGATATAAATGAAGTGAATAAATGGGACCAATTAGAGACTTACCCAATCACATGTGGTACATCGATGGAGTGGGAAGACGCCCGCTTACGATCACCAGCCATATCGGCGAGTCTAGCGAAATCTGTATCCTGATCAGCCAGTCGGGCGCTCTTACGTGACTCGAGCAACCTGACCTCGTCTATACGTTTAGTCAGCCTCATCGTCTGCAACAAGATCAACGTACTCCCATAAGATGAAATGTCATACTCAAAATTCACACGTATTATAAAATTACCGGATTTTAGAAAGCAAACACTCTTTTTCCAATCTACGTACATATAGCTTGACTCTCGTTACCAACAACACATTGTAATCTATCATACTATAATAATTCTTAGGAATGACAACCGGATTGTCATATTCGATTCTCGGGAGAAAGTTTGAATTTTTGAGCGGCACGCGATTCCCACTTTCCCCCGATTCACCTGCGCCGGCCGGTTAATCGCGCCACGCCGGTGATTACTTCCTCGTAATTACTCGGTTCGCGAGCAGCATTCCTGACCAAGGAGCGAACTAGCCCCGAGAGATACGCGTTATTCATGCGCGAGTTACGTCAGCCTGTGTTTCCCGCATTTGCAATGTTTTATTTGCGTTTTCCTTCGCTTCCTCTTCGATACGACTCGACTTGTCTTCATCCACCAGAACAATCTGATATAATTATCAAACGAAACGTCGAACGATTTCCACGAGTTCTCGTGCGAACGATCTTGCGCGCTAAGCTTTATGGATATTCGAGACACTTTTCGACGATTCACGTAGCTCGTTGATAGATCGCGATATTTCGCAGAATTTCCATTCGATGATATATGACGTAGGTGATATTAGGTTGTCGGAAAAGTTTCTTTTGTTTCATAAGATGATAATAGGTGAACAACAATTTCTGTTTTATATTATTTTATTGAATTAGGTATGATCTATTTCGTTATATTTCTATTATTACGTTCGTGCATAATTCAATAAACTAATATAAAACAAAAAACATTGCGCGTCTATTATTTCCTTATAAAACGAAAGAAACTTTTCGGACAATCTAATATTACTGTTCAAGTATAGGTGAAGAAGATGTTGAGGAAATCCTTGGAATCGACTTTTACTCGATTGAACAATGCGAATTAACTAGAGAAAAAAGGAAATTGCAAAGGAAATATTATCTTAACGCAATTTCGAGTAACAGGTCGACTGATTTAATAAATTAACGCAATTGCAAAATTGATGACGATCCAATGCACGTGCAAAACGAAAAGGTAATAAATCGAGCAAGTTACGCAAACGACGTAACCCATATGTTACCTTTCTAATCGCAATAAAACAAACAGAGGCCGGATATCATTTGAATAATTGCCAAGTTCGCGATTCCACTCGACTTAAAAATCTAGAAACTCGATAATAAGAGATAAAATGTACAGCCGTATTGCCAATCGCAAATTCCTCTGTAGACCGTTCAGATGAAAAATGGACGATGAAAGATGACCGGGCTGAGGCATGATTCACATCCAACTTCTGTTGCGCTATCGCAACGAACGAGGCTAATTTAAGCGATTTAGACGAACAAATTTATTAAACGTAATCTTACGTAGTTTTACTTTTCTTATTATTTGTTCTTTCCACTATACGCGGCAGTGGACAAAAGCAAGTTCAAAGGATAAGCGGTAAGTGGAAATACCATAATCTTACAAAGAAAAAGCGAGATTGTATTTGGATAAAAGCAATGAAGAGGTACAAATATATTGACCATTGTCGGGCGGGTGGTGGTTAACCGAAGCGAGTTCCAATTAACGCGTCAAACGCATGGGAAACGCAAGCTAATTGATTGGTATTAGACGTCGTAATAATAGATGAACAGGTACACGAACACGAGTTAACTCTACACGCGGGCCGGGAAACGAGATCGCCGGAACGATCAGCTCGTTTTTCCTCGAGAAAATGTATCAGTTGAAAAATACCAGTACTGTTAGGCGTATGATGGATACTCTCTTAATGAGAGCTCGCTTACTCGGAAATGTTTTCCATTCCTTTGGTTGCTCGGCAGGCGAGAAATTTGTATAAATGTTTTCTTGCATAATTACCGAGTAATTTTATCGATGATATTAATGGCTTCACAAGTTTTGTAAGGTATACATTTCTGTTGCAGTAATTTCCTCTACTCGCACACGCACACACGCACACACAGGGTTTATTATATTATTTTTTTCTAATCTTCCTTACCAGTGACTTTTTTCCAAATTTTCCGCTAATCGTTCCTTCGATCCATGTCCTATCGCACAATATGAGAATTGAAGGACAGAGAAACAATATGTTAATTCTAAAATACGATAAAATAACCAGCTAACCGTAATTTAGCTATGCAAGAACACGGAATTTAAAGGAAACTTGTTCAAAGTAATCGAACCACGGTCACGAATGATCCAATGATTAATGCGCCATAGTAAAAAGTGCATCTAAAGAGAAGAAGCAACACAATGAATGTGTAGAACGATCTGAAAATCCGAACACAGCGAGGAAATGGTTGCTCCATCTGTCGCGCAAAAGGAAGAAAGGGTCCGCGTATCCGGAAACGTTGAACTCCGCGCACGTATACGCGGCCACGCAGAAAACGATCGGAACCGAGCCAGCAAACAGTTTACCCGTGGCAACGTCGTCATTATATTCGCATTATCGTGCCTCTGGCCGGGCGACTTGCACAAATGCATCCACCGTACGAGCTGTCGAGCCCTTGGAAAAAGCATTCACCGGGTTTCCAGCCGATTCAAACGCGTGTATCTCGAACTTATTCGCTCGCACGCACTGTACGCGCTTATAATTGTACGGAACGCGTGATACAGAGGCTGTGCAACTACCATGCGATCAGCAGCCTCTCGCTACCGACCCACGACTATCTTCTCAAAAAATCGAAACCGCGAATTCCAAAACACCGCAAGTTCACAACCGATGTTTCGAATCGGAAGATCAGTTTCTTTGTTATTCTTAGTCAGCTTATTCAAAAAATGATATTTAAAAATAAATTCTTTGTAAGAAGAATGGGTGGATTTTGAGAACGTTTGAGAATTGGAATAGACTCGTGGGCAACCATGTTGGCGTTCCTCGAGTTCGTAGACACGCTGATTTCTGTGCTTATACTTCAGTGATAATATATCGAGAAGAAATCAGGGTAAATATATTTTCATTGTATTTTTGGTTAACCTAAACGTGATACTGTATACAGTGGCTACAGAAGATATTGGCACATATGCGTATTTTTCACCAAATTTCCAATTATATTTATTTTGGATAAATATAACCGAGGATAAACACGGTTGATCTTCAGCCTTTTTGCCAGATATTATAATGCAGCGTTTCTTGCGCGAAAGTGCTGCGTGTTAGTGGCGTTTAACCTTGTTCGAGAGAATTAGATTTGGTCTCGTGTCGATAGGTGCATTAACCGGTTAATGGCATACTAAATACTATGTGTATACAAATACAGGAAATTAATATCCGCGTTCGGTGTTGGCCGTGCGGCTACATTTACATCTTGGCTACTTTAAAATTCATCGACGATACGATTATCCCTTGGTTTCGAATGAAATTTAATGACCGGCCTGCCTGTTCAATGAAACCAACGATTTCAATTATCTTTTTTCTGCATTCTCTTGTAATCTCGTTTAAGCGTATAAAATTTTCCGCTTTTCTATCAAGGCGTACATATTTTTCAACTCAACATACAGAGAAATACGGATATTACGCTTCAACTCTAACGATAGTATTTTTAAATAGTCGTGGTGTTCTTAGAAAGAAGAAAGAAGCTTATTTACGAGGATATGTACATATATTGAAGAAAGTAGAACAATACTAAATCTATACAGCCATAAACTTAGCACCCAGCAACCTAGAAATTCAACAAACTGTTGCGCTAAGACCCTTAAACTACATATTCGTTTTCCCTCAACAACTGTGTGCCAACCCAATAGATCCAAGATATTCAAGTGAAACAGCCATCGAAAATTTTGACTGGTTCTAATTCGATGATCAAGCATTCTATTTTTCTTGTAAACGACAAGCCACGTCTTTCGAACATCTTTTGGACTTCAATCGTGCGTGCGAGAGAAGTTAGCCCGAGCAAAGTGTTTAAATAGCAACTAAAAAGATAAATTACAAGGCAAAAGGTTAATCATCCTCCAAATAAGAAAAACCGCCTTCCAAGTTCCTCGATTCCTCGATCTATCAGCCAGTTGATGAAATCTCGTCCATAAAAAATCCATAAACAGTAGCGAAGTATAATAATTCTAGGGTAATAATTCTAATTTTATTAGGGTTTGTGGGATCCATACGGGGTCTACTACCGACTACATCGATATTTCCAGTCCGAAATCGGCCGATCCACCTCTGCGGAAGCCTCTTATATAATTTTAATCCGGCCGGTGACCGGCAATGGGACGAGATAGGAATCACGCGTCGCTGAATTCGGCATGTAAATACGCCATATAACGAATGTTACGCATGCCACCACGTTCCCACTCGAAATTCTCACTGTCGCGTTGCCTCACGCACACCGACTACCGTTAGAAATCAATTTCGAACGTAAATTTGGACGGGTTGCTGTAATAAGCAGCCAGCTTCCATTCTGTATATATTTTTAGTAGAATATTCTATTTCGAAGAAAATACATATTTTATAAAAAGAAACAACTGGAAACTATAGATAGCTCACGATATAAAATTCTCTAATGGTTCGTTTCTATAAGAGTGAAAAAAATTTGCACGATTCAAAATTCCCTATTTCTTAAACAAATTTTAAATTCAGTATACTGATAACAACTCTCTCTTCCTCTCTTTTTCTCTCTGATTTCACTTGTCATCGTATTCCATATAAAAATACAAATTTGCTTGTCACACTCGCGTTTCTCGGTTTTAGTAAAAAAAAGTAAAAGTTCAATGAACAGAAAACGCACAACTTATGCGATAACAGCGTATCAATTACAGATCATCGAAGCAAAGATTGCGTAAATTCGGAATCAATGACGAAGATTAGTAGACAGAAATAAAATAAAATGAGAGAAAAAAAAGAGTAAAATGAGAGAGGAGAAAAAGGAAGCCTGTGCGCGAGGAAGATATTTTCCAAGTTGCAAGTACCAACTACCCTCGATTGTTAAAATATGTCTGTACGTCTGTACATGCAGCTGGCAAACGCTTTTTCGAAGCTAATCTACGCGTAATCGAAGCTAATCTAGCCGAAAAACGCTCCGCTTTTTATTTTCATTTTTTATCGGTCAAACGCAGTTCGTTAATCGCTCCATCGTTCTACGGGCCTCCTCGTGAATGGAATCTCTTTTCGCGAACGCGTGATGGGAATCGACTGGAAGTTCGAGCTTTTAGGTGAACCAAACGGTCTACTGTGCAGGCGGCATTGAGTTTTGTGCGCTTGTGAGCGTGTTGTGAGGATAGCGACAATTCCTGAAGGATTTAGTGCTCGAATTTGTGAATTAGGAGCTTCAGGAGTACACGTGTATATTGGGTGTTAAAATGACACGATCCAAGAAGTTTCGATCAAGAAGATACAAAATCAACGTATAATTACCTACAAAAGCTCTTCGTACGCGTGATAGAAATGCCATAGACGTAGAAACAAGGAGTAGAAATAGTGTGAAATTCCAACTTGATCGAATCCGTATATAATCGCGTATAACTGTACTGCGTAGACTAATTTCGCGAGCATAAATCAGCAATCGTGAGCGTCGTGACACGCTCATGGGACCGCAACTACCGCGTTTCCCTACGCAGATTTAAGATTCCGCGTAATTGCAAAAGACTTCAACGTTTGATAACGAGCTGTTCCCTCAACCCGCGCCCCCTCAAACATGTTCACGCGGCATGGAACGTGTGCGTACAAGCGAGAGAGGCGTTCAAGGCCGACCAGGCTGACACCGATTAAACATTAGGAAAGCGGAACGCGACGACGTCAGAGGCGAAGAAAATATACGTCTATGAGGTTCTCGAGACTAGTTTCATTGGTTTAAAGCCTTCAGCTGAGTAAAATGTTTGCAAAAGTTGGCTAACGTGAATTTCAATCGGTGGAGCTACGAAGTGTACGAAGGATTCTGAACACTTGTGAATTGTGAACGTTCGAAGCAATGTTGTTGCAAGACGTAAGATTGCAAAATGGAGTAAATAAAAATTGTGGATACATAGGAATATTTTAAATAATCGTAAGTAGAAGTTAAAGTTGTTAGAAATTGTCGTTCGATAGTAGTAGCGATAGTAATGGTAGTAGATTTAACAGTAAATCGTGAATGGTATAAGGAATTTAAATATATGGAGATGCGTATAATGGACGTGATATGGAAAAATATATAAAACATGCAAAGCAGTTATTATAATACTTAAAGGATGAAACAAAATATTTTTAGTTGCATCGGCGAAAATGTCAATTTCCACGGACCTCCCCTACTGCCTTTTAATAACATCAATGCTGTTAACCGTTCACCGCTGTTAACCGCTACAAATTGCCCACAAATTGTTCACATTTCTCTTGGCGGTAAAGTAAGATAAAGTCACAAGTAAATTCAACCAGCAATCAAGAGTCGTTTAATAGAGCAGTATTTAAAAGTGTCATTGCAATAAACAGAATCCTACTACGTTAATTCGCTGCAGTCTATTTCAGTTTCGACGAAAACTTTTGCCAACGTTTCGGAACACAGAAATACGGGTTTGATGGGTAGCCGCTTTAACACGGCCGATCTCTCGTTATCGAAAGTCGATATGCAAGGAGGAGGAGGCCGGTCGGTCGGTTGCGGCCTTTTTTCCGCTTGAACTCTATCACCTTCGTAGCGGTGGCTTAAAGGCCAGCAGGAGGACGGAAGAACGTTCAAAGGTCATACGCAGACGACGATCAAAGGGGTCTGCCGTATGAGAACAGAAAGAAGCGTATCGAGGTGTGCCGGGAAAACGTGGGAGCAGACAGGGAGGAAGAAAACCGAAGGAAAGGAAGAAATCTATTGAAAACGAGGAGCGGTAGTGGGGACAGCCGGCTGCAAGAGGAAGTACGCTGGAGGTCGCCATGCTCTCTGGCCGTGAGCCACGTGCGCTGCACTCGACCGCACTTTCACCGTCCACTTTCAAATTTCTCCCCCTCCTGTGCCCGCGATTTTTCTCCTCCACGCGTTCCACGGCTCTATCTAGGCTTATCTGAAACAGGATAGAAGACGGTCTACCGCCCTATCTCTTTCCATTCATCGCAATTTTGCCCCGACGCGACGCGACCATGGGATTTCGACGTCGTCGTGTAAGAAGTCGTCGACCTTTTCACGGTTCCAAGACCGAATTCTTACGCGAAGGATCGTCGCCTTCCTCCTGCGTGCATACCACAATGTGACGCATTTGTTGTATGTACAGGAAGTTTCACAATTTGGGGATACATTTTCAAGGAAAGAAAAATGTTCGATACGATATACACAGGCTCGCGAAAGTACTCGAACGCTTGTGAATAACTTGTATGGAGATGTATACGATTCATATTCAAACGAACAAGTTTGTTATCGCGGATTTTAGCCGAGCATGAATTTTTATTGTCTCTTTTTAAGTTAAGTACGTCAGCGTCTTTCAGAAGAAATCGTAGTTTACTGCATCAAGAGGCTCGCCGTACGACCTTTGGCCGATTTAACTGCATTAACCGCGTTAATACCCGTAAACGCCAATTAATTTTATGATTTTTAACCGTTTACAATCCTCCTTCGGATACAATATTAATAGACAACATCCTCATGATCGCGAACGATATTAACCTAATTGCATACTAAATGATTATATACCCACGAATAATAACAAGAACAGCAACAGTGATAATAGTAATAACGATAATAATTTTATTATATTATTTTATTTTATTAATGATTTTATTTAAGTTGCTAAAAAATGGAATCTGTTTTTGTTTTGATACACAAGATCTGTATGCCAATTTTTCCCCAATTCTCTGTATCCAAATATTTGAAGGGATCTGTATACGCATGCGAGTATCGGTTGCCGGCTTTGAAAACACAGTTGCGTAACAATTCGTTAGATAACTAGACACGAAACTCGTGGCTCGTGACGTCGCGAGACTCGATTCGCTACGAAAAATTTCTCGAACACGGTACGGAGCAAGTGTGCCTGATAGAGGAGGAATTCTAAATTAAAACTTCGCAGCAGGTCGGTTTTAAGCGTGCATTTGGTATTGACATTGATTCTCCTCCTGTGACAAGAATTCTGAATACTGCGATTTAATGTACGAGCATGCGTATAATGTGTTTTGTGAAATATCGTCACTGAGATTTATTGGAATCGACGTTTCTCGATTCTTCTTATCGTGCATCGTATTTGTATTATATACCGCGATGATTGATATTATTTCTTCCGGAATATAAAATGACGACCGGAAGGAAAGATGAGCGCCCTTCCGTCAGGCAATTCTCTTATTCGAGCTACTTTATCTTCTTATTAAATCGGACACTGAAAGTTCCACTGTACTACGTTGCATTGTATGTGACGTAGTGTTAGTAGTAATGCAAAGTAAAAAATTATTCAACGTACACTCAAGACACGATAGTAACAGGTTTCACCTGTTATTCACAACTTCTATACTCTACTGCAACCAATTACACGCTTCATAAAATAAGAAATCCTGTTCCCAGTTAAAAAGCAATGGCTGCTAATTCGCATCGAACAAATCCAAAACGAAACTCTTTCCAAGCAAAATGACGTTCTAACTTATACACTCTTGTTCATAAATATGAAAACATGTACGGTAGATGTGAGGGGAAATGAGGCAAATCTGGTAAATTATAGTAAATTATTACCAATGTTGATTCAATATGCTCGATATTGAATCCGTATCCATTGCATTTTACGATTACTTGAAATTTTTGTATTCCATAAAAAAGGCAACCCACGTTGAACCAACCCAAACTCGATCAGATTTTCTCGAAACTATGGTAAAACACCAGCGATCGACATCGACCACTCGGCAATCGGAAAGAGAAATCACGCTTTTTATCCAGCTTGAAATTAATGAAATTAGGCGCAGTGAACAGCGTGGAGAAATTTTTTTTTCAGAATTTTATTCTCCCGGATCTCGCTCTACATCCCCACCTTCCTTCTTTCCATTTGCCACCAATTTTTTTTTCTTTTCTTTTTTCTTTTTCTTCTTTTAATTGTATCCCGTGAACCCATTCCGGATACGAAGCAACGGGGATACAATCGAAACGAAATATTCTCGAAACGTTCTCGAGGGAATGACTCTCGTCGAACGACGAGCAGGACACGGTGGCTTGCATGGTTTGTGTTCACCGCGAAGTGGGAGGTTGCGAAACGCAATGTCGGGTGAAAGTGCATTAGCTTCATTTCACAAGGTACTCTGGTGCCGCGCTGCGGACGCCGAATTGCTTGCCGGCAAAGAGTTTCGCGAACGAACGAACGAACGATCGTGTTGCAACCACACGAACCGTTTTTGTTAGGCAACGAAATTCACTTGTGCAATGGAAAACGCGATCGGGATGGGTTTAGTAGGCTCGCTCGCTCGGCAGACTCGTTGCTACTCGCCACCGCCGTTGCTTTGAAATCTATTACGTCGATATAAACCCGTAATTCGTGGTTCGTTACTGTTCAATGGAATTTCCAGAAACGGTGGATGTCGTAAATAGAAGGGTAACGATGAATGGAAAAGTGAGAGGGATCGGGGAGAAAGGCAGAATGAAACGAACAGGAGCGCGGTGATTTGGTGAAGTTTAGCGACTATGATGATACATACTGCTCTCGTTAGCTAGGTTTTCATTTCAGCATGTCAGAAAGCAAACTGACAGTTGGTTCGATAAGCTCACTCGTTGCAGGAAAATGGCAAATAATAGTAAATTTTGAGCTAAAAAAAATATAGGATTTATGACATCGTAACCTTCATTCTGGTTGTTAATTTATGGACTTGATCAATGTGGCTTCTGAACAATGGTACGGCATTTAGCCGTGCTATTTTTTCGTTTCTTATATATGTCAGTCTTGTTAAATTTGGAAATTTGCAAATCTGAAAATTTGAAGGCTACGTATAACGAATATCTGGCGGGTATACTTTAAAATCAAATTATTCTTTTCACGATTACTTTATTGCAGCATTCGTTCGATTATTCGAGATCGATTCGATTACTGAGAAATGATTTGTTTAGAGACAAGTCACGTATGGAATTTCGCGGAAGTCGATTAATCGTGAGGCACGAATGTGCGACAAGATATATTCATGAATCACTATAGATGAGTTATTAACAGAAGGCGAGGTCTATGTGGAAGTTGGATGTTACTACGTTAATAAACATTGTCACTTTTAAACGAGCTCAACACGAACAAAACTGTTGCACCACGAAACTGGTATTACATCAACGCATATTTACGTGAAACACACGAGTCATCGGAGTTCGATCGTGTTAGATCTTTAGATAATTACCAACAGATAATTACCAATTTCGAAGAGAAACAATTCGAACGAATTCTTTGCGTCATCGAACTATCATTCTTCTCAGCTGTGTAACTACGGGCATAATTACTTGTCATTTATTTCTTTGCAGAAACTGGTAACATTGATAAAGACCTGCATTATTAGAGATTAAAAGGGTTCAGTTTGATTCAGAAAAAGAAATAGTTGATCAGTTTAGAAAATTTCGCCAAATACCATGGGTGAAATGCACGCCAGCTATATATGTATATATATATTTTTGCATGATGACATTTTCAGCAAATGCTCGATGACCTTTAAGTGACATGTAACATGTTAAGCTAATGAGCAAAATGTATGAATATAAAATGTTTCCAATGATCAAGATTTAGCACGGATATTCAAAGTTACAGATATTTTATGAACAAAATCATAAGTTTCTTGGTGAGTAAATTAACAGGATCAAAAAGAAAAGTAAATCACAATTAAAACATGCTCGTCCTAATTCCTCACCAGTCTACTCATCTGTAATCATCAGGTTACTCCGTTTCCATTCGAAAAGTTTTCAAAAATCCAAAATTGGTTATATAATACAAATGACGTCGATAAACGAGAAGACATCGTTCAACGTGTGAAGAAACTCGATGACATGGAATTTAGTTTTTATTCTTATTGTTGTTCCGAAAATAGTGAATGTGATCAAACAATCTTTTTAAAAGATTTTTTAAATTCTTCTCGTTATATATTCACAATGCTTTCTCTGCTCTCTCTCTCTCTTCCAATTTTTTCAAAAGAATTAATCACGAAGAGAAGTATACGCAACGGCACGAAGAAGCGCAATTATTGCAAACATGTGGTCGCGACGCGGTGGTCCTGCCCGATGTCCGAATGTTTCGAAATCCGCATGATTGCGTACAACAGAGCTACTGTATTAGGTCGCTTTATCGAGCCACGGAATTCGCAATCGACTAGCGAGCAAAACGTCTCAAATGAAAACACACCTTCGTACGCGGCCGTCTCCATGCCTATATATTACATTTTTTCCTCGCTGACCTCCCCTTATGTATAACGCGGCGTCGGTACCATTTTCGACGAGCTGTTAATCGCGATGGAACGCGAAATCGACGTGTCGGACATGCCGGCCAAGGCCTTTCCGGGTTTAGACGCGTATTCTGCAAATGCTGGCCTCGTCGCGAAAACAGGAAAGGAAGGTCGCATTCCATCAAACAATGATAACTGTAAACGCGACTTCGACGAATAAAACGAAACTCCCGGCAAATCATTTTGGTCGTTTTTGAAAGACCTTAAGTTTCTACGTGTTGAGTATGGTAATTTCAGGAACTGCAGTCTGGTTTCACGATGAGATACCTACATCCGTAAGGTATTACGTTTATGCAATTTTCTTAGTGGTTCATAGACTGCGCATTTTTATGCACTGATAGGAAATTAAACTATGCAAAAATATCCGAAATTCGTATAATATGCGAAAATGTACAGGGGTCGTCCGAGTAACACGTGGATGAACGGGCACAACATGATTGTTTGTGGTAAAACAGGAGAAAAATATAGAGTAAAATTTGTTCATTCTTGGCTTAATTTTGGAGAAAACCGAATTTGAAAATTTATCAAGTATATGTGAACATGGCTAATTCTAAACTGGACAGGAATAAATAATCGACAAGAAGTCATTCTATGTGTGAAAATAAGTCGAAAATGTACAATATAATTTTTCCGTTTGGGGCTCCATCTACAAGAAAATGGACTTTGAATGTGTTTAGTTAAGGATTAGCTTTATAGGTGCGTACGATAAATTTTCAACTTCATTTTTCTCGCAAATGTTTTGTGGAAAGATTTTATTCTATGCCGTTCTCTTATTTTCCCACAAGGAATCACGACGTTCCAGCGTTTACGTGTTACTCGGTCGGATCATGTATACAGTAACAAAATTAAGATACTTTGCAGTAGCCAATTTATAAATATTATAATCCATAAGAATTTGAATTTTCATAAATAATCACCGTCTACCGACTTACTTCATTGGGAACGTCGATGGTACTACTGCGAAAACCAAAATTCTCTATAAGATATGAACATAGAAAATTAAAATTTCATTCAGACAACATCATTCGACAATCTGACGCGCACGTATTCTCGAATTCAACCAGCGAAGCAAGCCATAAATTAAACGTCGAGCAACGAGCTCGACATTCCTTAACAGTTGAGCTGTCGATAGCACGTAAGCCGCGATAAATCACCAATTAAACGTGGACACAACGATCAACGCCAATTAGCAGGGAGAAAGAAACAGGAATAGGTCGGTCCAGGTGGTACAATTTTCAGGATTTATCTCATAGATGATTCACAGACAACAAGTTGCTTGGTAGACCGTATCGCCTCGACTATTTATTCAGCTCACGATTCATCAACGATCCCACGCGTTTTCTGAAACGTAGGCGATACCACTGAGCATTTTCTCAAGTAGCGCTACAACGCGGTCTGTGGAAATAACTATCGAACACAGAGAATTCGAGGCAATAGAAGCGATTGAATAGAAGTGAATTCGTAGGAGCAACCGCTTCGACTTGTGTCGTCATTGTTACGCTAAGGCTGTTATTCATAATCGCGCATAGTTTGAACACCTGCACGAACAACCTGGTTGCAATCACGAAAGGTCAACGCGAAACTAGTGTACACCTGTTTCTCGATAACCGTGAACGTTTCCACTCGAATCTCCAGTGAAACGAACGTCGACAGCTTCGTGATTGACTTCTTGAATTATCGCGCGCTGTATGATTACAATTGCGAAATGTTACTATGTCGCGCCGCATAGCAATTGTCATTCTTTTCGCTGTAAATGGCATATATAAATTGTTTCGAAAATCAGTTGGAAAATTTTCGTTATCGTACAAATGCACTGATATCTCCATTTTCTGAAAATTTGATGTGGCATAAGAAGAAAATTTACATTCATGAAGAATAATGGTACGAAAGTCAACGAATTAAGCCAAAAATATCAAGGTTTGTTTAACGAAAATACGCAAACAAAAACAACTCTCGAATGTCTCGTGATTTTAAAATGACTGGAACCAGATCGCGTCGATAAGTTTAGTATCTCGAGTATTGGCATCTGAATATCAGTACTGCAAGAATTGTATGTTTTTCGTTGCACAGCTTTGTTTGCATCTGCTTATTTTTACGTGTACATTTACTACTCGAATGATTGACGTTATGTTATGGCTACATTCTCTATATAGTCATTCATAATTTGATAACTACTTAGAGTTGAGAAATTAATAGCGATCTAACAACAGAATCCAACAGAAATTGTTTTTAAATCTTCGTTTCAAAATCTAAATATACTTTTTATTTAATTCGAAACTAAACTTTTGGACTGATTATCGAAATTGAAATTGACTTTCATCTTTCCAATTATATTCATAAAAGTATCTTCATAAAAATATACATATATTGTATATATAAATCAATAAATATAATTAATCTCCCATCGTCTCAATTAACCGGCACAACAGCTAATTTACTTTTTCTCGGAAAAAGAAAAACACGAAAGCTACCAGCGTTTTGTAACACGAGATACGAGTACAAAAGCAGCTTTTTCACAATTTTTTTCATCGATCTCCGGCGAGACTAACGCGAAATTAAAGCCTGCTACGCAAGTTGAGCGACTGCGAATCGAGCCGGCAACCACCGTTTAGTAGTTCTCGGTGTTCCATTCGCCGTTTTGGGCAATCTTAGTCGTGGACACAGCAGGAGAACAAGTTCCGCAGCAACTGACCACGTTCGCGAAACCGTGACCTCGATCGAAGAATGCGACGAGATTCGGTCCGTCTAACGGGATACGTAAAATTCAATCGAGGGCCAAGCTTAGCACCACGCTACTTAACGTATTTCATCCGGTGACTGGCTGAGAAAAAAAGAAAATACCGAAGGAAAAGAAACGAGAAGGAAGAAAGAAACGGTGTTGGATGTCTCGAGATTGCGCATCTTCGAGGGTTCCGTTAAGCAACAGAAAATTCGAGAAATCGCGCTCGATCGCTACAACGTGGGATAGCCTTCGCGAGAAAAGCAAATCTGGATGAAGGACAGCTGGAATATGTGGGTTCGATGGAGGAAAACGATGTTCTATCTTCGAATGAGACAACGGCAGAAGCTCCACGAGGCTCGCTGTAATCTCGTTAGTTATGCGTCACTCAATGTCGAGCTTAACCCTGGAATGCTAACCTTCGATGTTCTTCTTTTTGGGCAATAGGATTTAGCATAACGATCGAACATCGTCGAGCGTATTGAAACGGGCAAAAAACTTCCAATGGCAAGATCAAGGTAATTTTTTTCTGTGGATTAGAATTGTTATACTTTCATTAGAGAATATGCGGTAGTCGTCATGTGGTATTATACAAAAAATGACCGATGCCAGCTCACAGATAAAAATCAAAAGTTCAACCATAGAGCCCCTCGATAGCGAACGACCAATTTCATTCTTCCCCGATCAAATCCATCGTCCATAAAAAGCGTGACTAACGAAAGATATTAAAAACACCGCTTCGAGATAACGAGCACAGGGTCAGAGCTAAATTCCTTGCAAAACGACGTCCAGGGATTGATCAACGTGTGAGTGAGAGAAAAATTGAAACGGTGAATTTATCCCTGTGGTTGTGGACCTTTCGCAAGATCCGGCAACATTACGACTGATAATTTATCCCTGACGTCAGTTCTCGCAAGCGCCCTACCCCGAACCAACGCGAGAAACTTCCAAGGAAATGTTGGGAAAGGTTCGTTCCGTCTGATGTCATCCATAATCGCTTCAATTTCGGAAATTACAATTCTCGATACAAATAACACAGACGTAGACCAAAAAATACTTATACGGTCGACTATGCCTAAACTACCACACTATTGTACACTGCTATAAATAAATATTTGCATATGTAAAATATTAGATACAGTAAAATTTGGTAAAAATATGAGGAAAAGTTACAAGTATTAGATTGCAGTAATAATATTAAAGATACAATAGAGCTCTGAAGTTTTCCAACAAATATAATAGGCAGATAGGTGTTGCAATACTTATGGTAATATACCGTTTACTATTTCTCGAAAGAATTTGAAAAGAGCAATATGAGAGGCAAAAAGATGGAATCCAAAAACGATAGGAATAAGTTTAACTTTAGATCCATCGATAAGGATTTGCATCACAGAAGACGCCTGATCATTATTATGAGTTATACCGGCAGGCATTAGAAAAACAAGCGTTACGTCATACGAGGAAGGCTTCTCGGTTATTTTCGCGCGGCGTACACAATATCTGTTTTCATATGGTGACGTGGATGTAACTTATTCTATCATAAGATTGTTTTCGGTGTTAACGCACGAAATTTTCATCGTCGATATTGAAATACATGCGTCCGATTCATAGGAATCCGTCCATCTTCTTTCTTTCCTTTTTCCTTTCTTATTCCTTATTATTTTTTACACCCACGGTGTTCCATCGATTCGATCGATCCACGGATCAAAAGCGAAAGTCGGCAACGACCTTTACTATGGCCATCGCGAAAAATTACGGGTCGGTGATTCAGTTCATCCGACATGAGCGTACCTTGCTACCAATGACAGCACCTTTTCCCACTTGGGATAACTCATGCTTTGTTTTCGTGTCATACAACCACTTCGCATCGCATTCCAATTGTCATTTTATGCTAATACGTTTCGATGCGGTATGACAAAAGTACCAACTAATTTAATTACACCCGTGATTTAATTAGCCGCTTTCAATTCCAGAATAACTGCAACGGTTATCGCTTATTTTATGTGTTTTTCTTTCTGATTTAAAATAAACGATAACTTAAAGAAGTGATATAACATGGAAAAAGTTGATGTACTTCTATTTATTACTGATAGCGAAAAAACCACTAAAAAAGAAAACCACTTGTTGAACTATGAAGAAAGAAGATTAATTATTGAATCAAGGATATTTATACGTCGAACATCCTTTGTCTTCGGCTCTATCTATCGAAGATAATGCAACAATGCAACACGTAAACTCTAGATTATAGCTAGTGAAGAGGCTAGTAAATCACGTGTCGTTCAATTGTCGTCTAATTTTGAAATTAGTAGAATACAACGTTATGATCATTCGTTTATAATTTGCCAGAATATAGTGTAAACTAGCATTACATTTACTATAATGGTTGCAAATATAGTCAGTATTATGATCATCGATTACGAAATCGTTGCTTTAATCGACTTGAAAGAATAATATCTCGTACAAGAACGTGTTAATATTCATTAAATATCAGGATTGTAGTACCATAAGCATTCATTAGAAGTCGATCAATTTCCTCATAGGCATAAAGAAATATCATTGCAACAGTGATAAAGAATAAAGAAATTTTTCGTATAATTCATTCAAGTTTTTATTTATAATAGGTACGTCAATGACAACAAGCAAAAAATTGTTTCTCGCTATATGTTCTAGGAAATACTGTAATTTTCATAGACGAATAAGATAGCGAAATAAATAGTAAAACATATTGCTGATGCGCCTTTAATTTTCCATTAATTTATGCGTTTTAATAGAATTCACACGGTATTGCTACAAATCGATCAAAATCACCGACTATTTATAAACAGCAGTTGCCGTGTACCCAATGAACCGGAAAATTACTAAAAAATTCCCCATAGATAAGCGCAATGAAAGAAACGATTTCAAGCCTAACCGGACCACAAAACAGAAACATCAGCGTACAACGTTCACCGATTGCAAAACCGTTAGCTCGCTCAACCTTAAAAATAAATGCACCTCGGCCACGGTCTAAGCGCCTGCATCTTCCATCATAAAACGTGTGCAGCGAGCTACGAGTTTCCTGTGAAACACCCGTAGTACTACGTCCATCGCATCAGCCTCGAAACGTTACGCAAGTGACGTCGAACAAGTGCAATCAGTTCCAGTAAACCGAGCTGCACCTTGGATGCCGTTCGAATCATCCGCAGCTTATCTAAAGGGGGCACGGAATCATCGTTCATCTGGCCACTATCTTTCGTGACGGCACGCGTATTTTGCGATTCCTTTGTTTCGAACCGGCTGATTTATCCCCGATCCTTCGTCATCGACCGTTCTTACTAATGGCGCAACCGCGTAATCACGGTTCCACGTGCAGCCTGCACCTGAATGTGAGTAACGAACGTCTTCTGGGTAACCGGGCATGTAGGAATTTAGAAACGACCGGCTCGAGGAACACGGGAAAGGACAAAGTCTGGTATTCGTTGGACGAGAGGAGGTAGTTTCCATGTACTCGAAAATCGTTTTATGATTTCAGAATCTTTCGGATTTATGCTCAAAACGTTACCTGTAGTATGTAAGGTCCACTTAAAAGTGGTGGAGGGATTTACGAGTGAAAATGTATGTGTAATATTAACACGACTGCTATACGAGATTTATATTTTATCTATGTGTCACGATATTTTATAGAGATCTAGCACGCGTTACTCAAAGTTTTTTAGTCGATGGTATTGGTCTTATTGTAGCTATTCTAGAATCTCTGATTACGAAGGAATAGTAATTGTATCGAATTGCCTGCACTTTGCTATCTAATTTCATATTCTTTTCTATCTAATTTACTTTACTTTGCGATGTCTATTTTAGAATCATGACAGGACCAATGTATACTTAATCGAATTGCGTTAAAGCTAAATTACAGAATTATAGTCCTCGGAGGATTGTTTTTGGTAATAATAGCCTAGTACCAGGCAACAAATTAAATTAAAATGCGATCCTTTAACAGAATCGAAATTAACGAGCAATTACACTCTCATTGGAAAACAAGTAGATGCTCTGAAGCATAAGGACTTCTCTTTTATTTATTCCAAGTAGAAGATTAGACATTGGCAAATTATAAAATTGAAACAATCGAGACGAAACGAAGGAAATATTTGCAATCATTCGCGCAAACATACTCAATTCTCCTTACAAGCTTACTTTCAATTTGGAACACGTTCGTTCCTCTATTTGTCCTCGGTCTATCTAAAGATATGGTCAACAGGATAAGTCTAGACGAAGTTCGTCCGGTTTTCGTCGACTTCTTTGGGTTCAAAGTCAACTCAAAAATCCACACAATATAAATATAGGACAAAAGAGACACTCGTCGCGATAATTCGAGTGTCCAAGCGAAGAGCCGAACAAACTCGACTCGTTATTTAAAACTGCGTGGGTTGCATCAGCTCTTTACGCGGCAACTGAATACAGAATCTCGAACTGAAGGAAATTAATATCGCCCCGACGTTAACGACCATAAATGAGAATCGATAGCGTTCCCATTAGCAAGATTTTTAAAGAGTTCTTTTCATTAAGAGAAGACCTAAAGACAAAGATCAATTCTCCGTCTTTCTATTTTTCTCTTCTTTTTTTTGTAAGAAAATGATGCTCCAAATCAATTACATATATTAAGAGCAACAAACTACGTATTTACCCGGCCATGTTGAGAATAGAAAAAGAAAGAAGAAGAAACAGAGAAGATGAGCGCACATCGCGATGATGCAAAGTTCACGTAGATAATTCCTGTTTGTTCCGAGATCAAGGAAATGTTAGATAATTATATCGGCTGTAGTAACATACTGCTGCGTGCTCCGTCGAACACAATGCCACGCGAGCACATGAAAATGGTTCCATGAAAACTGATTCTATGGAAAATTCATTGTCACAGTAAACCGAATCCTCTATCTGACGCCTCTATCTGTCTCAACCAACGAATTTTTATTTACCGCGGCCTTTAACAAAACTTATTCGAGATGCATAGACGAGGAATTAAATACGACAGCTATCCGAAGGAATTCATTACGGAAAAAGACGAATTTGTCAAAAATTTGTTCTCGCGACACTAAGTGAAAAGACACACAAAAGATCTAAACCCGATTCTCTAGTTAGATCTTTCTTAACTTTTACGTTGAATTTTCCGAATTTTCCGAACAATGTAACACATGATTAAACGTATTCGTGTAAGTCGAAATAAAGCTTCATTGAAGATTCAAAATGCTTAATAAAAAGGAAATGGCCTCCCTTGCGTCTGTAGACCGTGCCCCAGACTCTGCCTTTACGATTAGTTCAACTGCTAGGCAACCTTTACGCGTCTGCTCATTGACTGGCTGCAAAGTAAGCGTTCGTGTTCTGACACCGCGGGAATTCAGGACTATGCCCCCGGTCAAATTTAGTCTTGCCGAAATCTTAGTCAGCGACTCGGTCACAGGCTTCTCGCGCGACCGTTTTACGACTACCATCTTTTTGTCTCTTTCTCTCTCTCTCCCTCCCTCCCTCTCTCTCTCTCTCTCTCTCTCTCTCTCTCTGCTCCTCCTCAAATAGAGAAGGAAGCTTTTGTCGACCGAGCATAAACGTTATACGAGAATATGGGTTTATTCATAAAAGGGAACAGCCTGTCTGTCAGAGACACGAACGGCGAGATGGATATACGATAATAATAAAAATAATGATAATTTCTCCAATTTCTTAAATTATTTTTATTTTCTATAAGAAAATTCTGTTCATTCTGAACTCTTTGTTATTTTATTACACTGTCAAAGAATCAAGCCTACCTATAGCATAATTACAAGTACCCGTTTAATAGATAAACATATTAAATTTTTACCTGATTTTTTTCGATCAGAGGCACTTTTTAATTAACTATAGTAAGCTGATACGAGTAAATCACGAGTTGATACGTTCTATCCAAAGCAAACGTGACTATACTTTGACATTCCTGCTGCACGTATAATGATAAAATTGAAGGTAAGAAGCTTCACTAACAGATAAACGATGTGTTCTTGGAAAGAGATACATGTTAATTAACTAGCTCACATTAACGTTAAAACGATAATTTCTCCTCTTTAATTGCAGAAAATAGAAATTTTTACATTCTTATTAATGTTGAAGATAATTGAGCACGTTATGAAATCATGCTAACGTAAAAGTGCAAAGAGTGTTAATATTATACTAAGCGCACTGGTGAAACGGTTCTTAAATAATAATGACAACATGTCTGCGGAAACAAATTTGCTTCAAGCGTGAAACATTTCTCAGGCTATAAATAAATAGATAGACGAAAACCTTTTATACGTAAAGACAAACTTAAGGCACAAACGAAACCGTGGAAAGTTCTTCTATTAGTCATAGGTACAATAAATTATTAAATTCTCAATATCTAATTGGAAGCTTTATATTTTACTAAAAACAATTATTTTTGGAATAATAAAATTACATTGAAAAACCAGACTCGGATAATAAATTTATATTAAAATAATAGTATTTTATTATTAACCTGGTTATTATATGACTCGATTATTAAATAAATCCATAATGCATCGTTTCATATCCAGAAACCTAACTGGTTACCAGATATCTGATTTCGACTAACAATTGAATCGATATTACACGTATAAAAGAAATCTCCATGGAAAAATGATCGTACGTAAATATTTCATTGTTTTGCTGAAACTTAGTCGATTCAAGCTGAACACAGGGTTTATCTAAAAGGTTCATTGCTAAAGCGTTTCCTTGCCTGCGCCATCTCAGCCAGAGTTTAAAAGCGCAAGCCAGATAACAGAAGTTTCCAGCTCGGTAATCGGAAATTTCGAAAACATTCCCGCCTCAACTTTTGAACTAATTTAGAAATCGAGATACGTACGAGTCTCGTTATTGTTATTGCTTTAAACGTGCTTGACGAGAAGACGAGATAATATCGTTATCCTGACAATCAATTTGAAAAAAGCGTGCGTCAGTGTGGCAATCAACAACGTCACCTTCATTTCCATACGTAACGTCGATTCATCGATACAATTCTTTATCGACGGTAGATTGGTGAAAACTTGTCAAACGACGTTCCTGCTTATACGACCAACAAAATTTCTATCGAATTAATTGATAACACGCTCGTTCCACCAATTGACGCATTGCGATACATACAAAGTAGAACAAGATATCGAGACTGGCATCGTTTCAAAATATGATTAAGGTAGAACAGAAATATATACCTCTTTGTACTAGGTCATGACACACGAAATACGTATTTGTTCTTTTAGATTAAAATAAATATTTATTAGGTTAACAAAATTTCGCTGTAAAAGTATTGGATTTTAGGTAGAAATCTAGATTGATATCATGCGCAGCTTTGGCCAGACAGAATGACTGATTATAAGATTATAAGATCACAAAATATAAAATTATAAGATAAGAGGACGATTCGTATTTCGTGCGAATATAAATTCATCGGAATATTGGCAAACAGGATATTAAAAAATTTCAAGCCAAAACACACGGAACGAAGGAGCATAAATCGATATTCAATTCTATTTTCCATACTATCCGAAACGTTCAAACGAATATTTCATTTGTGACAAACAAATATAACATCGCCAAGAGCGGTTACATACATATCCATTTGAGGCGAATATTCGAGCAAAAAGAGGTTCCCAAGGAAAAGGGCGGAATGATGAGAGCAAAGTGCAAATTTTATCGCAACAAAGGACGATAACTCCTTTCTAGCGAATGCATTCCTCGAGAACGCCACAATAGAGTCAGAGAAAATAGCAAACGTCCCTTTCGTTCTGTTAAAAAGGAAAGGTGAATGAAGAAAAATTCTATCATAAAAAAAAGATCTCACGAATATCAGTTGACCGGTTGATAAGGTTGTTACGAAAAAACAAAATAAAAAGAATAAAGTAAAGAAAGAAAGGAACAGCGACGGCGCATTCGAGCTGATTACTCGTAGCTTTAGATAAGATTTATACAAAAGACGGCCTTGGTAGATTTGATTGGAAGGAACGAAGACAATGATCTATGAAATCATATCTAGATTATCGACGAGAAGCGTGAACGAGGAAAATACCATATTGAAATATATCAATTTTTTATGATACGTTTCATATTAATTACGAGTTTGTTGATGATAAAATGCGAAGGACGATAGAGATGCGGGAAATCGTTCCGCGATTCGATTCACAGTTTTTCGTTCGTTTTCCTGAGCTATGTCGTCACAACGAAGACGAACAACCGCCGACGAATTTTCGTAACGGGAATTATCTTGCTAAGATAAAACATATATATATATCAATTTTTCACAACACACAAATGGTAATTCAGGAAGCGTCGAGATCGCCACGAAATAATTAGAAGATTCTTATTACGAACAATACTATTGTATCAATCAAACAAGTAGAAGCGAAGAAGTTAATTTTATTCCAAAAATATATGTACTTCAAGGCAAAAAACGTTTCGCAGATGAGAATTTTATGCAGATAAAAGATTATTCTAGTAGCTGCGAACTTTTTCATTATCAAATTTTTATCTGCTTCCGTTTTAAATAAATTAAAAGTCAATTTCGATTAAATAAACCGTCCAAGCATTAAATAATTGTAATTTAGATAATCGTACCGTACTAGTTGTAATCTGTAGTCATAAAGAAGTTCGTAAAAAAACCCAGTCTGTGGAATGGCTATTTCAATTAAATTTTATTCGACGACGTTATATGTATAGAGGAAAGTAAACATTGAGATGCACACTAGTTACACGAGGCTTTTTAACGATAAATAGCAAAACTTCTTTCATAGCACGAAAAAACCCTTAATCTCTTCGTTGTATAAATAAAGTTATTGCCTGCATTGTACTACAATTTTTTACTTAGCAATTTTGTGATAGGTATTTTCAGCTAAGAAATTATTATAAATTCGCATAAGAAATTCTTATGTAGCAGAAATGGGTACTCAAGCATCAAATTGCCGTTAGGATTAAACGAAGAAAACAACATCGACAAGAAAAATTACAAACAAATAGACTCCAAAGATCCAACGAAAGTATTCCAGAAACTTGCTCAACAGCACTGCCAAAAGCAAAATCTCTATTGAGGCAAGCAGGAAACGGTTCCAGGAAAAATCAGTTCATTTACAATAAAAAATGAAGAAATATGTATAAAAGAGACCGATGCGATAGAGTTACTGCGAACAAGTTCCCTAAGAAGGACCGCAAACATCGAGTGGTCATTGGAACAAAGAGAGCTACCGTACAGAGGCTCGGTTATCAGCAGAAAACATTTTTCCTGGGTGTCGGGAACGATAACGTGGCCAGGCCACGTTCAGCACGAGTGAGAACAGTCGTGAGCGACTACAGGCAGCAGGAATCGTACACAGCTGCTGCCGGCCTGATTGTTCCTCCCGGTAGAACCGGCGATCGGTGTCACTGTGTCGAGCTGTGCTACCGGTGACGTCACTGCTCAACACCGTCAACAGCCATCCCCTCTACGATCCTCGTAACGCTATTCACGACACTTGCTTACTTACGACACTGAATAAGGAACGAACGCCAGAGATTAGCAGCTGGCAGATAATGTTGCAGCGTGTATGCGAAAACCGGCTTTTTCTCGGTCGGACAACGAGCCACGCGGTTTCGTTGTCCCTAAGTGAAGTTCAGCTCCAGTAAAAAGATGTAGATCACCGTAAACGAGATCGAACAATGAGTCAGTTGGCTAAGAGTAAAACTACGACCAGTTTAATGCTAATGGGTTTTGATCAACTGTCTTGGATAAAGTACAACTGAAAACTGTGAGTCTTAGTTTTTTATCCGAGGTAGCAAATTTTTCATGCTTTTGAATTCTCTATATTTTGTATACGACTTTCAAGAGGTTTTAGAAATTAGTTTTGTAAATTTGAAATGTTAAGAAAAAGGGTAAAATTCGACACTGAACCATTTGGCTAAGGAAACAATTCTAAGGACTGGAGAATGTAAATTATGAATGTGGTTTATATATTGTGCTAAATTTACGATTAGAGTATCAACTGAAGATTGGAATAGGGCTTATTTATGGTCTTCTCAACGCAACAATAAAAATTCTCACTACTCGAGTTCGCGAATCATTCGACAGTTGTCAGAATTCTATCGCAGATAAAAATTTGAATCCATTCGCAAGCTCCATTTCAACACGCGATCTATTTCAAATAAATCGTGACGTTAAAACGCTGACAATCATGGGTGACGCCAGATCAGTAATTTCTCACTTGGTCCACGGCCTCAACGCTCTTGTCAGCGGTTCTTCCTACTCTTCATGCGTCATTGTGCACGCATAACGTCACGGCCGCCCGTGGAAATTGACGCCACGGCTTTTGTTCGAATTTTACGAACTTGGAAACGAAGGACTGCACTGCGATACCGACCTTAAATTTATCAACTGTGTCACGATCATCGTGTAAATTCGTAAAACTGAACAGAGAACCATATCCGATGACATGCTCGAGAAGAAAACGTTCTTTCTGCTTCACGGTCTCGGATACGAAAGCTGAGACAAGAGACACGGACGGTTTCGGGGAACGAACTTTCTTTTTGGCCTAATTGGAGAAATTAATCTTTTTTTAAAGTGGAACACTTTATAATAAATATTTTCCTTTCTAAGTGGATCACTATGCGAGTTCCATTATTGAAGTACTATTTATTTTGGGATAATAGGAGAAATTAAATGTTTTCCGAATAGTTGCAATATGAATATATGTATAAGTTACACAACGTATACGTTGTGAATAAGCAATATCTATTTCCCTAAATTGCAAACAATTTTCGGTATACTCTGAATCTGTAAAGACTTCAAGACCAAACAAAACTGCACAACATTTCTACAAATTTAGAGTAAAATACTCAATGTAACAACTGTATTTCGATGATTATAATTTGTGATGGCTTCGGTATTTCCGTCTTTCTTCTCTTTTAGTGTTCCCCGTTGAAGGAAGGCATGTACCAAAAAGCAGGTCACGCAACGGCGATAACGGTAATCCGTGCAGTCGTGGTGTAACGGCGTTCACGTGGAAAAGCAAACGAAGAAAAGTGTTTTGCTCGCTTACCCGTAGAATCGCGGCTAGACACGATTTATAATGACTGCGAATAGACTAATGACCGCCTGGGTTTACCTTCGAGTCATCGTAGCTATTGCAACGACGGCAATTCGGAAATCCCGAGCTAAATTGTCTCTTCTAACCGTAGTAGAATCGTATTAAATTAATCGTCAGATGAAGAGTTCATGGTGAATTACGAACTTCAATACGTGGAAACTATTTTCTTCGTATAACAGATGCTTAACAGGTGCTTTAAAGAGATGTAAATAATTAAACCTCTAAAATTGAAATTGTGTTTGCTTCTAAACCAAAATATTAAAAATATATTGATATATGAATATGTAACTTCAAATATAACGTGGCATTATATATAGATGCTTAATCTAAATTCTAGTTTTGCTTCGTGTATTTAATCCTAGTTTTTTAAGTTGTATAGTTTCGCTTAATCTTAAAATAAAAGTATGTTATTAATACTCGCAAGAAAAGTAACGCAACTAATATCTTATTGTTGAAGGAAATCAGAATTACGAAACTTTGATTTTTGCAATATCCAAAATCTCTGACCTAAACAAATACAAATCTTAAGTTAATTTTTGCAATCGCACCAGATAAGCCCTATTAAAAATGTAACAAAACCGATATATGATTACTATCCACTCAACTACCTAAAGCCTGGCTCTATCCCTCTTCACCTCGGATAAAAAATATCAAACAAAGAAAGTTTATCGTTCAACCAGAGCTTACTCATTCATCGACTATGCCGTTATATATGTCGTTGTTCATCGAAACGACCACACAAACCTAAACTCACAGACATCCACGTATATATGCATGTACAAAACCTATTCGCATGCCCACGTACATATATGCATAAGAGAGTACTCGATCCAGTTCGTGGCGCGTTATCGAAAGGCGAGAGTGTCAACGTTCACCCGCGCGAAAGTGAAAATCTGGGGCTGCCGGTCGTAGCACGAGCGAGAGATACTACTACGTTTGTCGACTGTGTCGAGGCGGGCGGGAAAAGGCCGGCCCGCGGCGGTATCTAGGCTGCGACCCGGTTCGCGATATCATTTAGGTCATTGTGTTCAACCGGGTCCAGCAAAACCGGGTAAACGCTGCCCAATGGCGGCGCACGACGCGCCACGCCGATCCTGCTCTCTGGCGCAAACCTTTTCGACGCATGTGCGCGTAGTACGGTGTGAAGAAACGCGACTACTATATCGCTCTCTGCTCGCCGGCCGGGCTTCACTTTATACACGGCGTGCGCGCGCTCGTTATATCACAGGCGACGTTGCGTAAAATGTACGCTGGCACACGCTCGTCTCTTCTGTTACACGGAGAGTATGTGGCCGCCTTTCGCCCCTCTCCTGGCCCCCTTTTAAACCTATCCCCCCGTTTCACCATGCGTTCTGCCCTCCTACGACTCCACTGCTACCTCCTTGTTCCGTCTCTTTACACGCGCCTTAACCAGCACCGCGTGAACGCGAACACGTTCCGAGCTTCTTGTTCTACGTAGCGAAAGTTTGTTTTCATTTTTAGTCTCCCTCCACCAAAACCGGTGGCCGACCGGCCCGCCATCGCCACCTGACTTTTCATCTGGCGTGCGCGCACATCAATACGCAGAATCATAGCGAACCGTAAGTGACTATGTGGTTGAGAGGATCGAGAATTCGAAAAAATAGGTGGTCTCTATCTTTTACAATTGGTTCTCACTTGGAAATCGATGGAATAGTTTAATCAAGAAATCTTTCCCAATTGATGGAAAACGATATCCGATGGTAGATCGTGTTTCGAAACCTCTATAGATACCCACACGCGAACGCCTTATTTTACAACAGAAGGGCGTAATTAGTATGTTTGTATTGATTATTCAATCAGTGGTCAGATCATCCAACTAATAATTACCTATTTTATCTCCATCCTGTAAATAATTGAACACGCCTTATCTTGGTCGTAGGAGTGACTTATTCAGCTGTCTCGTTAAATCATCCGAGTCCCCATATTCTATAAGGTATTTGGTAGTGTATGAAATGGAATCGGTGATACGAAAGACCACCTATCTCTTGCCACATAGATGGGAGCGCGGTATACTGGAAAGTCATAAAGTAGCAAAAAATAAGAACGGCGTAACGAGCACCGTCAATCGACGCCTTTATGCGGGAGAACTCTTCCTCCCGTTTTCCCAATATACCATCGCATTCGTGAGAGCCAACGGGATGTATGTATTGCACGCGCGTTTGCCACAGGGACGAACAGAACACGATACCTTTCCTGTGAATCTCGCGCGCGTGGAACGCAGCACGCGTTCGTGTGCACGATCGGTACCTTCTCGACCTACTTCTCTGAGAAAGGCCCGACCTCGCTTTTCTCTCTGTGCAGCAGATACGCGCCACTTTTCCTCGCGTCCTCGTGCGTCCTATGCAGTATGGCACGCGCATCAACTTTTCGTGCCCTGGCCATTCGCTCGCCAGGGCCAGCACTATCGTAGCATGCAATTTCACACTTCTCGATGATGACGAAAATCCGCTATACAAATTCAGATGATATTATATTCTATTATTTGAATTTGTTCTTTAAGAATCAAATTAGAATTCAAATTAGAATCAGGATAATTTAATGTTTATTCGATTCGTACATAGGTGTCTATTGCTTAGTTTAAAATAACGGATTAAAAGGATTAGATAATAAAGGTAAATACTACTTTGCGACGATCTACATTGTGTTATACCACGCATAGTGCTCTTCTTACGCGGTACTATTGACAGAAACTGTTAGAAAGTCTCTTGGGTGATGCATATTCAACCATATATTAGCTCGGCGTGTGCAAGGTTGCATTATCGATCATAATTTACGACGCGTGCTGCATTGTTACGTCAGTGCAGCTCGTTTACGGCCAATATTATCAGGTGGGAGCGAAGACGCATAAACTTACACGCGTTATGCCTACGATCAGCTGATTTCGCACTTCGTGTCAATTTCATAACAAGCAAACAATCGTTCCAAGTACCTAAAGAGAAAAAATTCCAGATGCATCTGAAACGTCAACTTTTACCACAACAATTAAAATGTTATCCATCCAAATAACTGCGAGTGTCGGATTCGAAAATCAAGGACGGCTGTTTGGCACGGATTTCAAGCGGCATGCTGATTTACTTTCACGCGGACAATGAAATTTCGTTCACGGCCAATACGCTGTTTAAATAACAGTAGAGAGTATCGGCGCATATCGAGGAGCGTGGGCAAAGTAGCAACGATTACTCCGATGGTATTGAAGAACCATGATTCCGGGTAATCATACCGGCACGCGCGTTCTATTTTGCAATTCCATACCGTCACGTCGGCGTGTGCAACTTATTAAAAGTCGACACGTCTCGCGCGTACTACGCGCCCATTTCGAGGGGAACCTTGCGAGCGATCGTACGCGATGCATAAGTATTGCACCGGGTGGCATAGAGTTGTTCTAATATCCAAGGTAATTGTACTCAGACGTGCTAATGATTGCGACACAGTCGCAATCGCCGTAAACCAAATCAGAAGGAGCGTAAGAGGGAGGGGGAAAGCAAGTAGAAAGAGATTTGTATAGTACGCGCCGGACAGAGAGAAGGCGTTGCATTGTAAACTCTATGACCGACTTTACAAGCGATCGACTAGGATACAGTGCCTCCAACGGTCGATCGGCGCAACTAACCGCCATGTTGTTTCCAAACCCGAAATCAAGTTCGCACCACTCTTTACAAAGAGAAAGGTAAACGCCGATCGCTACCTCGTCCGAAATTATGACATAACTTTGGTTTCGCTGTGTTTTTTTGTGGAAAGGGAATTCAACGTTCGTAAAAAGAGAATGGAATTTTTCTTTTTTCTTTTTTTCTTTCCACTTAATGCTAGATTCTTAACTATTCAGTCCACGTAACGGCTAACAGCATCGATTTTAATCCTAGTTTCGATACTGATCTGCATTTTAGCGCTCTTATGCATATTCGATTTTCGCTGGTGAAACGATGTTAAACAGATGTTCGTTTTCCGTGCCAACCTTTCCTAAGATCGACTGTTATTCTGCACTCGGTAATAAATACGAGGCAAGAAGATCCCAAAAGAGTTATATAAATTAAGATAAAGAATCTAAAACGGAGAAGCGAGTACTTTAAAATCTACAATTATCAAACTAATGATTTCTATTGTAAATTCTGTATTCTACCGAACCTTAAGATTAATTTTTTTCATTTAAAAATAATTTTTATGAGAAGAATTATAAAATTAATTTATATCACGTATAATTCTGCTACGATTGCAAAGTTATAATGCAGTATGTATCGTTTCTAGTTTCCAACTGCCGAATAGGATCTATGGACAGCTACAGCGACGGAGGCCAGCCGGCCGGCCTATGACTATAAGTTAATACTTATGTAGAGTGGCCATCCGTGATCCATCTTGCGTAACCTATTTACCGGCAAAGTGGTACAAGCACGTATGACATAATCCCGTGCAACAGAGCACGCACTGTGCACTTTACATTCCGGTCTGTTCGAATACTATTTTAAATAGCCCATACTGCGATTGTGCGACTGCGCGGCAGCTCAAGCCGGCACGCCGCGCCGCACCAGTGCGCGACGTTTAGCAAATTAAAAATACACGAAGAAAATCAGCCCGTGAAACAAGAAGATACAATTTTACCATTATTATATATCCCATGGAACCTTTCTTTTACGCCCCACTTGTTTATTTTAAACATACTTTTGTTTCCAACATACTTTTAAAACTATGCAACAAGATCTTTGAGAATCTTGAAGAACTTAACTTCATATTCTGATATCGATTATGTGGAACTTAACTTTATTCTTAAATCTAACGACTATAGTTTTTCAGTCTAAATAGTGTTTGACACTTAATTCCAACTACTTCACACTCGGCAAGCTATTTTTATAAACAATTTAAAAAAATGTACAATTTATGTTTGAGACCAGCTTTATGTATGTAGATCTTAATCGAACGTGCAGAACCTCTCTCGACTAAACTGTAAACAACCAGGATATTCGAAACGTGGCTGATAAAAATACTATATACTCAATCAAACTCCCTTTACGATCAGTTTCCCTTGGTCGAGTTCGTAACCTCGAATCGAACGAGCACGCGACGAAAAGAGGCGAGGTTAGAGAGATCGAGAGAGATTGACCACCTGCTGCTGAGCGTGGCCCGAGCAACTAGAGCAATGAATTATAAGCTCGGATCTCATCGAGCTGTCGGCAGCTGTTGGACGGACGTTTCTTCTGTATGGCAGAAAAATTAAAACGTTCTGGATTCCCCAGCGCACACAGCGATTGGTAAACGAATATAAGAGAAGGAAAGCAAGAATGCATCGAAACTAACATGCGTATTTCCAAAAGGGTTAGTGGCTACAAGATAGCACGAACGATCGCGTGGAATGAAGAAAACACCCGCGTGACTACGTCAGACTGCTAGACAAGCCTGTACGCATACTGACATTTGTTTACATCGCGAACGGTTGTTGCGGATGCGCCTCTATGTATGTATGTATATAGAGTCGGGCCAGTTAGGTTTGGTAAGCCTGTGCCGGGATATCTATCTTTGGATCCACGCACGAAGTGCGCGCACACACTGGCCATCTCTTACTCAATCGTCTCACGCCTGTGCCGGTGACCAGTGACACCGTTAAACGCGACCATTATTTCGAATGCGCCCCGCAGGTCGGATATTTCCGTGGTGACCGTAGATAGACCCGATGGATCACACCGTTAACGGCGAAACGCACTCCCGCAGTGGAACGCATTACCACGTATCCAATGTTGTGCTATCTTTTCGTCGCAGTGAAATGCACGCGTCAGTGATTCTCAACTTTTATCGGTTACAGTTGTTTTGTCATGTTGATTGAGGAGTGATTATGTTGGACAATTTGACAGAAGAGTAAGCGAGTTTGACGATTGTGACCGCGATAAGAGATACAACGAAATAGCTGCAAGGATTTGTAAAGAGGTGATTTTATTGCGCGATCATGTCGGTTTGGTAGGGTACTTGGAATCCAGATAGAGAAAGATGTGCTAGAATAATGTTCAAAATATGAACACTACCTTTGAGGTGGATTTTTATTTGTATATATACATGTTTACTGAAAATATAATAAAACTTGGTATAAAAACTAAATTACCTTCTAAGTTGATACTTTTAGGGATTCACAGCATGTAAATTCTAGGAAGCATTTAGTTAAACACATAAGATACATGTTTAATTAATTGCCGATTATTTGTAGTAGTACAACTCTGAGCAAATAAAGCCTTATAAATATTCCGATAAATGTCACACTACGCTAATTTCTTCCTCTTTCTATGAAATTGTAAACGATGGTAAAATCTAATATTTCTTAAGGAATGAAAATTTCTAATTAATGATCAAATCAATTGTTAAATTTTAGAATTCCTTATAGTTCTTTAAGTGAATAGTGAGTACAGCCATGGACAATACTTTGAAAAAATAGGGACTGCAACGAAGTTGACGGTCGAGCGCCATGGCTATTGACATATTGTCAGGGCTAACAGAAGGCAGGTCGAGGTGTCGAATCGCGAAGTGGATGTTACGAAACTGCATATGCAAGATGTTTGCTAAAGCAAAGGTACACGATAGTCGGCAGAACGCACGGAAGCTTTAAAATTACCACTTACGCGTGCTTGCGCTAACAGATAAACGCCGTCCAGTATTTACCGATTCACGGTTCGGTAAATACTTCGACGTCACTAAAAGTCAGCCATGTACGCTCGCTTATGTGTTACATGTATAAACAGGTAACGACGCGGGGAAGTACTTACGTCAGAGTACTACATCGGTGGATTAATTACGGCGATTAAAGATTACAGATGATCACAGTGAATTAAGGAAGACAGGAACACGAAAAACACGCTCTGTTACGTATATCTCATCACGGATACGATGATTAAAAATAATCATAATTGCGATCGCGAAGATTAAGATGAATCTCTGAAGTTTACTACTATCACATGCCGGCGATAATGTGTTCGTTGAAACCAAGACCTGAACGATTTTCATTCAGAATTTATGCTTTCGTTGATGTTAAGGAGTATTACCATAGGAAAAAGTTCCCTTTTTTTAAACTTCAGTTCTCTCTTGAACGTAGTAATAATTACCGTATATGTATGTGCTTCAAATAAAAATAAACGTGTGTTGAAAGGTTATCTATATTTAACCCTATAATGAGTCTCCCCTTATTTAAGAGCTACCCGCTTCATATTTTCCATTGTCAGAATTTTTTTGTACGAAACCACCAAGGGATATGTAAATTTTAAAAATTTTGATTTAATAAATTACCAATTTAATCAAAATTAATTAATTACATAAATAAGCTATAGTACAATAAAATTATCATTTAGTACCCAAACCGAAATATAAAATTTTCTAACGTAATTTTGTTTATGAATTCTCTATCATAATACACATACCCTTAAATGTATACAAATTTGACAAATAAAAACCAACTATTCCTCGAAGAATTTTAAGTGTCAGTCTTTCATTCTAAACATCTACTGGAAACGTGTCTTTAGCCTACGTGACATCGTTGTTAGATAAAAACGCGACAATTTGACCATTTGCCACCGCAGTAAGGCAGGTCGATTTTCCGGTGAACTCGTGCAAAACAGACATAACTACATATTGCGGGGCGCAAAAATATCGGAACCGGACACTTCGGTCTGACCAGATCCGGTTTATTTTTTCCCCCGAGTGGAGCATGAGCGCTCACGACCGCGCAGCAAAGTTTCCACGAAATGAAACGGTGGTCACGCCTGAGCTACCTAACGGAGGTAGAAAGATATTGCGCTAATGCGTTCCACGTGGGGTCACCGGTAGCCGGTGCACGGGCCAGTACTACCGTACTGGCTTCGCGCATAAAACCGACCTCTCCCGCATCTACGTACATACATACATACGCGCGAAAGAGCCTCGCTATACGGACAAGCAAGCTAGAGAACGCCAGTGCCTCTCATTACGAATCTAACCGCGCCCACGTAGCGGTATCGAGGCTGCGTATACTTCTCTGCCACGCCTGACCGACCGTAATAGCGCTATCCCTCGTTTTATGGGGTATTTATTACGTTGCGCTCGCTACGCTTTTCTACGAATCTGCAAAAAACTCTTGCGGCTCTCGGCAACTGTATACGCGAGTATACGCGCGTGTGCGCAGCCGCGCGTGCGCGCGGCCACTTCGCGGATTCTATCTGGCCGTAACTCGAGAAAGGCGTGTCGAAAATCGACGGACTGGCATCGGTCTCGTGTATCGTGTGACTCCAATATCGGGCGGCGGATGCGCCTCGAGACACAGGCATTTCCTTCTGTTAACCCATTCGTTAACCTGTTATTCGTTCGCTGGAAATTATACTCCCCTTCCATCGGTTCCCCTACCCATTTACGATCAGACATTGTTTTACTCTCGAATATTCTCGATCGCCGATCCGCTAGATCGACGACAATCGGAGAAACTAATTCCATTGTGCGTGGCAGTTATGCTTCACAACGCGGCATTCGTGTCCAGATAGAGGTAACGTGTTTGCCTCTTCTAAACCTGTGTCTATCCCGTACGGGGACAAGGGGAGTGAAGTGACCCTGCTCATGCGCGTCGCGTAAATAGGAGAGCCACTGTACAGTCTGCACGCGGAACGAGGTCACGAAAATTAAATTTTCTGATTAACGGCACGCACGCACACACCCACCCGGTAACAGCCGGCTGTCACATCGTCACGTGCCATTCCGTCTTTCCTCTCTTACCTTTGGATTGATTTCGCGCAGCTGTCAACGATCTATCGTCTGTATCTTAAGAATAAACGCAACATCGCGGCAATTCGTCATAGTATGTCATCGGTACTGTCGATGGCGTGTTATCGCGCGCGAGAATACGTTTTTCTTGCTCTCTGAAAACATCGCGAACATCGCGTTCGCCGGAACAGCCTGGCTATGCGCATGCGCGCTCGCCGAGTTTGATGCGCGCTAACCTGTGCTCCGATGCAACGAGACCCGGCGGCGGTACGGATGACGTATCAAACCTCGTTATGCCTAACATGCCCCGCCAATGTTTTGTGCGTTTTTTCTTTAAACGTATGTATATACAGCGTATATATGTTTGTAATATATGAGTATGTGATATACAGCAATACACAGCGCTACCGAGAATGAGAAAGGAATGTACTGTACATACATGTAAATAAGAGCGAAACTTTGATCTATTCCTCCCTTTCCAATATCAATTCTCATTGAATCAATTTCATATTGAACATAAAATTTGGCAGATAGTAATAGAAATCTGATAATTAGAAATTTGATCTAGAAATATAAAATTGCTTAATTCGATCATTCGAAAATAAAATTTACCAAATTATTGTCACTTCAAAATAAATAAAGTACCCAATAAACTTATCGTCAGAGATTACAAGAAGGCGAACTTAAAAGTAACTAGCGTCACATCCGCCATCCGAGAGTTACGCCAATACGGGTTTTGAAAACTCTGGAAAGATGTACTATTTACCCGAAGTACGCAAAATTAAACAGAAGAGATAAGAGAAAGTAGAACAAAATGGGTATTGCCAAACTTACTCACCTCTTGGCCGTTCGGTACAATTATCACGTCTACTTCGTCGAGGTGCTCGCGATGTTGCGTGACCTCTGCGTGAATTTCCCGTCCGTTGTACGTAAGATAGACCTTCTGGCCGGGCACGAGATGCGCGCTGGTGACAGAGCCGAAACCAGGCCCGATCAAATCGCGATCAGAGTATTCGGTGCTGGGACTTGGCGGACGGCCGCCGGGAACGGAATCGAAGCGCACGGAGTAGCGAGTCTTCGGTGTAATGCTGAGGCCTGACTCGGACGCGGCTGACGCCGGCGTTTTTACGGCGTGAATGACGCCACTGTAGTATTTCCCGTCCTCGCCGGGAGCACACACTCTGGTGCCGATTATGCTACGTTTCGCCAGCCTCTTGCCCGTCGACATTATTCGTGATTATCTATGGTTAAACGATCTCTGCTCTCGTTTCGATCACTTCGATAAATCGATTGAAACGTTCGACGAGGATTCTAACACACCGATATACTTCACAACAAAATACCATATATCGAATCGTTCTCGAAAGTATCTCGCGCGAATTCGCCTCTCGTATAGATCATTTGCACCGCGGTTAAAGACTCACTCTTCGACTACCGTCCGCGAAACTCAAACGTTAAAAAACGTACGTAGATGCAGCACACGAACCGGAAACAAATTTGGATCACACTAGAGAAGAAATAATGTCACGCGCGACTCAACAGTTCGACACTTTCCATAAGAGATGATCGAAACACGATTGATATATTATGTCTATGATTCGAATGAATATTTGGAAAAACACTCCCGGAAACTAGAACACCAGTTTTACTCGTCGTGTGTAGCTTCAACTCTTTTTTTTTCCTTTCTTTCTTCCTACGTCTCCGAAACTCCGTACTGCGACACGTTGCTTTAGGTCATCGTTCCGTGATAACTCGCCGAGGACAGATTGGGCAGTTTTGCGTGAAATTGCAATCGCGATAGCAAATGCGATCCTAAACCGAGGAAGGACGCGGTGGCCTTCGCGGCCTGAACACAGAACTCAACGTATCAACAAAACGGCGTGCACCGTTGCCTGTATTCGTCACGCCGTCCGCATGTTCGAGGCACTTCGTGATCGATTTGTGATAATACTTTGGAGTGCACGCGGTAGATAGCATAATATATGACTGACGCTTGCCGGTGAGTAGAAATCCGGCGCTGAACGGTAACTTGAACGAGCAAGCGGTACACGATTCAATGGTATACGGGCAGGAGTAGGACTCGCGGTACCCGACATGTGACGCACAGCTGAGCGACCGAGGGACTGAGGACAGACTACCAAGCGGCTTTCACTGCGCCGGCCGGCCGCCCGCCCGCCCGGGAAAAACAGCTGATAGATAACAACAAACCCACGTGATTCGGCCTCGAGCACCGATTGGTCGCGCTCGCTGACCTACTTACTCTCATTGGCCGTCCGCCCGGACAACGAGAAGAACGGGAAAAAATCGCAGACTAGAACCCTAGCCAAAGCATTTTGCTCATCAAGACCTTCCACTTTCTCAGCCCTCTCCTCTTTTCGTACGCCTGTACTCGGCGTCCCTTCTGGCGTCCCTCTTTTCTATGCGCAAAGTACGTCGATTACATACAGGCTCATATGAAATCTTGCACACCATCGACTTACTTTGTCAAATTAACCTAAAAGTATTCATGGAAATATCGATTCTGCATAGGTTTTATAAACGACAGTTTTGTAATCAGCTGGTACTTAAATACACAAAGCAGTCATTTTGTCATCAGCTGAGAACGCCTGTGACGAAATCGGAGCGAGTGATCAGTCTACTGATAGGTACAAAGCCCGCGTCAAAGAAGCCTCTCTTCGTAAGATACTCCTACTGCCGCTCGTATACCATACTGTAACATCTTTTTAATGAAATACCTTGAATTTTCTCAAGATTTTTACTTTTTAGTAAAGTAATGTCTGTAGAAAAAGGGGAGTTATGCGTTTTATCGCAATAAATATTGTTTTAACAGAGAAAAACTATGTTTATGGTTCAGCTGTCAGTGGAAGGCGGCCATTTTACGTCAGCTGAGAAGGTCGGTGACGACACACATTGAGTGAAATATCTTTCGCATGGCAGTCGAGCGTCAGGGAATGTGTCACAGAGAACCTCACCTACAAAGTTATTTGCAAAGCTTGTCACTGCACCGGAAACAGTGTATACTTTATATTTTTTATTTAAAGAACAAATTCGTCCTTCCTATCAAATATATAAAACTAATTAAAAACATGTAATTTCGATCCGATAAAAAGTTCAATATTTTACAATTATTTCTCTGTTTCTTATACGATATCCTGCCTTGTGATGCAAAATTGTTGTATATTCAATATTTAATCGTAACAATGTCAAATTAGTACTTCGTGTCAGCTGAGGGCGCTAGTGACGAAACACAGTGGAGTGGATAGTCTGTCAGAGCAGCGATATATTTTGTTGGCCAATTCGTAGTAGCTTTCGCAAACCGGTAGATGACCGTGATTTTTAGTCCATTCCGAGTGATTTTGAGTAGCATAGAGTCGTAGGTACATCGATGAAAAGTCGACTTCAGGTAAAAACGTAATAACGCCGATAAATGCGTCGTGGTCGGTAAAGGTGAGGCAGCTGCAGTGCCATACCGTATGCTTGTCATGGCGGCATGGAGGACGAGCAATGAAAATGGCCGGAAGATGCACGGGGCAGTGGGGAGGGATGGTAAGGCCGAATAGAAGGCAGCGGTCCACGCGTTCTCAGCAGCCTATCCTAGATTTATTTCCGTGGATGTTGCGCAATAAACGCTACACTGTTAGCTCACTGAATGCTACCCCTCGTTTAACTTCGAAGAGGTGCCAAGGGCTAGTGAGTAACATGTTAATTGTCATCGGCTGCCATTCTTTTCATCGCATAAAGGAGCGCGATTATGTTCGCCATGTATATGCGCTGTAATGTTATTTCTCGCTGTCAATGTAATGGAGACTTAGTCATCCTTGTATTATATTAATGCACCTCTTTAACGCTATCCACGTTTTGGCGTTCACATGGAAACGCTCTCCACACGGGGAATTTCGAATGAAAGAAGGCGCACGGAATTTTTACGGAAGGTTTTTATCGGTTTTCAAGAATCAGTAAATGAAAATAAAAAGGTACAACAAGTAGTTTACAGTACGCTTTCACTGTATCGATCATGAGAAAGCAATTCTATAAGAAAAACTAAATCACATTTTAATTGTGTTTTCAAGTATGTTTCAGACTGAGGAATTTTATCTTTCTAAAAACGCGGTAATCTTATTATTTGACATTGCTTGGTTTCATCGTTATTATTTTTTTATTCATACTCAGATATGTCTATTAATAAACATACATACATCAAACTTACATCCTTATTAAAGCAAAAAGTTATTCAATTTTGATATCTTATTTAAATACATGCATGAATTCCATATGTTTTCACAGGAGAGTGTTCTACGGTGTAGACAATAAAATCTGCGTTTTAATCACTGAATTGGCTACATTGCGAATATCAATTTGAAGAAACTTATTGAAGTTATCATTTTAATAACAAGAAATGTTAGACAATTATTTTTGTTATTCCTAACAATAAATTTATAACAAGCTCAAAATTTGAAGGACCATATGATATGAATATTTCTTTTACTGATTACCATCCATTTCTGATACGCCGTTGTTTCTGCCTATGAACGTATCAGTTAGATTAAAATATGTAATACAAAATGATGAATAATGCCTGATAAATAATATCTTACTTTTCATCGTACTCTTCTTTCACCCTTCGTTTAAGGAATAAAATTTCCGTTTGCTCCAATAGTTCTCAACATGATGCCGCAAAAAACGTTTCAGTAGTAAGGAAAAACATTGGGTAATAAATAATTGTATTCAGCTACTTTTTATTTCAAATTGCCTCATATGTTTTTCATTGCAGAAAACACATTGTTTCTGTCAAAAAAAAAATAATGGGAACGGTAAGAAAATTGAGACGATACGATGACGTATCTCAATCGTTAACACATTTATCCACGATATCCATCCAGTCATGTTGCAAGATAAGATTACATTGGCGGGGCAATCACGAGCCGCAAGAAAACGCAATAATCTCTATCAGAAGTGAATTTGCTGTACTATTACTTCGAAAATCATTAGTTACGGTATAAGTTTAACAAATTTTTGTGAAATCTATCGTTTACTTTTATTACCATGACCCATAGTATCGCCGTTTATTTAACCATTTCACTTATTTCGATGTTCTCCGCTCTCGGGACGACAGTTTTGACGCAACAATGCTCGTCGTTTTGCGTGTGTGACACTTGGTATGGTTTGGAGCGTGCTTCTTGTGTGGGCCGCCATCTTTACAGTATACATACAGGTGCACCGAACGTGCAAGCACTCGACTTATCGGATAATGTGATATCACTTTTAAGTAGCTTCGAGTTAGCGGTATGTTTGAATTTATAAAATCATTTTTCTTTGTTTGTAATTATATGCAACTGAGTATAAATTTTATTGAAGCAAATTCTGATAATAATTTCACTAAAATATTGTGAATTTGTGCGCATAGTAAGTGAGAAATTGTTCATTATTTTAGGATGTTGGAATGACGAGATTAAAGTACCTTAATCTTTCTGAGAATGCAATCAGTGAAATCGGCCTAAATGCTTTCGATGGCCTTACGAATTTAACGATCTTGGATCTATCGAAAAATAGACTCCATGATATTTCAGATGAAGTCTTTGAAAGAAACAGAAATCTACGAATCTTAATACTATCGAAAAATAATTTCAATTCGCATGTACCGAAATTACGATCCTCTTCGTTGATGGTATTAACATATGTATATCTGTGATAAAATTATTATCTTCGATAAAAATTTCATTTTTAATAAGGTGAAGTAAATTTCGATGCAGGAACTAAGTTTGGATTCATGTCAGATTAATCATTTACCTCCAGACACGTTCAATGGACTCACGCACGTACGTCGTCTCGATCTTTCAAATAATTTGATGATTCAGATGAGTACCATTGTCGTGCAAACATTGCATATTTTGAACAAATTATCATTAGAGGGGTACGATGAACAAAGCACATAAAATTAATATATGTATATCACATTATTTTATTAACATAATTGTTTCGAATAAGAATTTAACTTTTACTCTTAAAACTTCATTACATTTTATTTGTTATCAATAATATTCACTTCTCAACATCTTGAATAATTGACATATCTTACCTTGTGTAGATATGTCAGAATTGTTCAAAAAACGTAAACAAAATTTTCATTTTTTCATTCTTTCCAGAAATCCATGGTCTTGCAATAAAATTATGTTTGAGTTACAAACATATCTCAATACTAAGAGCATCGAATTCGACGAAGTTTGCGGTAAGAAAATAAATGTAAAAAAATTCGAGAAAATGATTAATCTTCCTACAAAATCACGTAGTTATCATCATTTGGCAAATTCGAGTATGCTTTTTGATGAAACTAAATCGGTAACTGAATATAATGTATCGAATACAGTGAAGGATAAAAATCTGTCAACATATGAACAAATGATAAACCAAACGCATGTTGTCGATTCAGTAGATAAATCTGTAGTATATTGGTTTCTTCTTCTTGGTTTTATACTTGGTATTTCAAGTGGATTATTTATTTCTTATATTTGGTTGTCGAGGATGTATTTGTGTAACCGGAGATACAGGTATCACGAACAATTTAACGACGAATTAATAACCTCCCGACGATTGTCTTTGCTGGATTCGTATTTACAAGGACTCATAAGTAGCGATAGAAGCTTGATAGAATCTTGTCCAAATACCCCGCCACCTCAATATCGTGATGTTATGCTACGACCTAACCTTTATCCACTAAGAGTAGCGAATTTAAATAACAATGGTACCGGATATGGAGAAATGTATACATAACTTCAGAAGGTAACTTATTGTTGTAGTATGACAGGGAAAAGTAAAAATGCACATCACTACATTATTTATTCAGCATTGAAGCTTCAATTTTTGTTATATTACACATTTTTCATAAAATATTTTTTGTATATGTTTGTTGTTATGCGTCGTACATTAACGATTACGTTATTGACCAATAACTAATAATTAGATTAATAGTAAAATTATTTACGAAAAAAGAAAATTGGATGAAAAATTTAGTAAATTAATTGTCGATAACTAATCATTAATTACTACACGTATATATTATATATATCTTTGTTAACAATATTTATTAATAAGAACAAACACGACTTATACGTGCATATATCAACAATGCAAAAATATAAAATCAATAGCTACATAACTAAAAGCGCATTTTTTATCATTTATATTACAATATAAGAAGAATTATAGAAGTAAAACTATATACAGTTCAGGCTTATGCTAATAATGCGAGTTATCGTACAATAATTCGGTTCTCGTTTTGAACACAACGACAATTTAAGTACAATCATTGTTATTGTTCGATGGGTTTAATCATTGCGTGGCAATCATATTACTTTTATCTACATTTTGACTCGTACTTAGCGTAACAGTCTTGCAACCGATCGCGGTTATTATATTTTCCATTACTCCATGATCGTATCTCGTACCACGTAGATTAGTTATTACGCTCACGTCTTGACTAAAATCTTTCGATACCAAATTAGCTGGCAGCTTCATCTTGATTTCCTCAATGATGCCGTTCTGTATTTCTAACGCCAAATTAAATTGACGGACTTTGTTGTCTTCAGTAGGTACATCTACAACACGTGTTACCGTGAATTTCGGTGTTTTACCATAATTCCATTCCCAGGAACGAAATTCGCTTATTAATTTGTCCAATCCTGAAAATAATAATTAAAAACTATTAGACAGAGAATTATGCTTTTTAAATATTTATATACCTGGAAACCAGTCCTCGGTAGGATTGATATATTGAAATCCTTTTTGACGCTGAATGAGATCCTGTCCACCATCATCAAGAACAAGAGCTTTAGTACGAAGATATTCCCAGCCTATTGCAGTAATGAGTTTATCCATTCGGATATGAGAATTTATATCAATTAAATTTTTTATTGAAGATCGTATGGATGCAGTAGCATTTGTCTCTATACCATCCTGTAATACAAATAAACATATTTTTTTAATAAAATAAACATATAAAAATATCAAATAAACATATTTTTTGAAATTTAAAATTATAAAAAAATTAAATTCTGTTTTTATATTCAGCAACTAGAAAAATTATATTTGAGAAAAGTATAAAAATTCTGTCATATTATGTTTTGAAGAAAGTAATTAGAAATAGATCTTTTAATAGTGATTATAAATAATATCTATCTTGTGACATAATTGAAAATAATTTACCTTTTTCTTCTCGAGTGCTAAGCTTAAAGCTGTTTTGTTTACATTGACCAATAGAGTGCAGTGATGATATGCGTTAGGCCGTCCTAATTTCGCTGCAGTACCAGATATCTGCGTTTTAAAATAGTTAAGGATATATAGGTAAATTTTTGCAAAGCGCAAAGGCTTTGCTCTTATGTAGGTTGTTCCAACTGGGTTTTTAATGTTACTTCATACAAAATAAAGAAAAGTCTGTTAGTGTTTTTCTCGAAAATATTCCACTTTTATAAAATGAATATAAATTTTTAAATAAATCGTTACATGCTATTAAAATTTTGGAATATACAACTAAGGATTCTGCAATATAAAACGTCACATACATATACACATGCCCCTTAAAGTTTTACAATAATTTTACAATTATTTCATATATATATTTATTATTTTATAATTATTTTACAATTAATTTCGTTCCAGCAAATTAAGTACTGACTAATGTAGTCATTGAAAATGTAATTTTGGAACACCCTGAATAAAAAAATATATATGTAGGTATTTTTAATACATTACATGAAAGGATACTTTGTACTTCTCTTCGACAACGATGTCCTCGCGTTTATTAACCTCGGCTTCTACACCCCATTCTCGATACAAAGCTCTGGTAATGATGTCCAGATTGTATCTTCGATTATACCGTTCCCGTGGCGTGAAGAAGGACAAATTCAAATTACCATGATCATGATAGACAGTACCACCACCACTGTTACGTCGGGCCAGAACTATACCGCGTTTTTCGGCCAGTTGAGTATTGTGCTCAATCCATGGATTTTGATGTCGTCCTATTACGACACACGGGTCGTTACGCCATAGGAGTAATACGTGGTGATTCGTAAAATTATAGTTGTTATAGAGCCAATGTTCTAACGCTAAATTGGTGAACACATCTGTGGCTTGCGATATGAATACTGACTTCGTAATCGAATCATTAGCATCATTCTGCTTTTCGTTAAAGCTCGTTGAGTATTTACACATGTGATACAAATTATTGTATTGGGGTTTCCGTTTAATAATGATCATAAATCTGTTTATCAGAGACATTTTCCTTTCGTTATGCACGTGTAAGTAGAATTTATTTTTCATACACACGCAAAATCACTGCCTACTTCCTTTTATGTCGGATGAATCGAACGATAGGTACGTATGTCAACACCGATATGAAAATCGTACTTCTTGGAAACGTTGCACGTGAAATCAGTCTTTAATTACTAAATTCGTGAGACTTTCTTTAACACCTCCGTTTTTGTAACGAAATTAGCCTTGACAGTGTTTAATATTTTTGTCCGCAGATAGCACCCTTACTGACAAAATCTCGAAAAGTTAGATTGAATAGCTGTTATAGAAATTAGGTAATCGTGAAGGGCAATTGTTTGATGCAACCACTTCCACGTTTGATCCAGGGAGTTAATACGGTATCGGATACCTAAACAGTCTCGGCAGTCCTTTTGCATTCCTCCGTGTGCTGACAGTTTGGAAAGTATTCAAATTATCCGCAGCGAACGGTATACGGTGACTAGGGCGACCTCTTCCTCTCTATGGATGCGTAAATTCTGTCCAAGATAGAATCGCTGGTTCTTCTTGTAATGTTACAACAATTGAGAATAAATTGCACGCAACTACGAATCGGAGCTAAAATTCACTGATGCACTCTCCGATTCACTGTGAATACTCTAGCGGGAGATTTTAATGTTATATAAACTCCTACTATAGTTGAAGAAAGTAGTGGGAGGTCTTTAAACCTCCATGTGGGAGGTTATCTAAGTTCACAGCACAAAGTACAGGCAATACAGCTGACCTGCTCATGATAACACGTCACAAATGTATATATGTTCTTGTTCGTAATCGACTCTCTCCCACGAAGTTTCAGACTCGTAAATAGCACCATGGATATCCTTCCGTATTCTCCCTAATTTTTTCATATAAATATATTTGCTAAAAAATTGTATTCTGTATGAATTTTATTTATTGTAATATTGTCTGTTATTAGATTAAACAAAAAAATGTTAACAATGGAAAATTAATTTGTTATAAATTTTAAACTATGCTATTCCGTTTAAAGGTTATAAGTAATTACATTATATTTGGAAAAATAGTATCAGATTTTGTAAAAATATCTATATTACATGTATTTTTTTCAGTATTTTAAATAACAAATATGAATAAAATAAAAATAAAGTTTATGTAAAATAGAGTATTAAAAATGTATGTACCTCTTATTTTTTTTTATCTATATAAACATTTGTCTTTATTGTACGATACTGTGCTTCGTATTTATATCCTAGTAACAGCTAAGTAATACCGTATGGTATTGAAAGAAGTAATTAAGGCCAATTTGATAAGAATATATCCCCTACTCTTCCGTATCATGCATTCACACTACTATTGCATTTATAACTATGCTGATAAATGACATTTTTAATTACTCCGATACAAATTTTTTATCCTTATTAGCCCTTACCATACACACAACTGATCACAGTTTGTCAGTTTTCTTTCAAATGTATTTTATATCAGCTGTCACGTGATTTTTATCTAATATTGTACGAATTGTCTTTAACCGTGCTCGTTAAAATGAAAGCTAATCATAATTTAATTTTGACTGGAACATTTCATGTAGAAATCGCATACGTGAAAGACGATTTCGTGAAGAACAAGATAAGATTTACATTTTTTTTAAAAAAAGCAGATACGATGAGCGCTTTATGCGTAATTATAATTTGCTATATTTAAACGAGTAGCTTATATGTATTATCGAATTTGTTGAAGATACAATAAAAATATTTAATATTTATATTTTAATAATGTATAATTTTGCAATAGTGATGATTTTAGCTAAACAAATATTTTACTATCCTTTATTTATAATATATATATAAAGGATATAAATCTTTTTAAGACATTTATCAGAGTTTATTCAGAAAAGTAACAAATTTTGTACAATATATATATATATATATCACTTATAGATTAATAGAATTTTGATTGTATTGATGATTATTTTAACGTGTAATATTACAAGAAAGCATTTTAGTGCATTATATTTCACAAAAAGTATCTGTTAGGTAAGAAAAATACATATTATGGCTATCTTCTTAATTGCAAACATATCGACGAAAATTTGCTCACGTAAAATTCAAACTGATATTTACAAGAATTTGCTTAGTAAGCGCCCACAATTTATTTGCGCATCGGGTTTTTCGACTGTGAAAGTAAGATTTTGTAGTAACATAATTGTCAGCGATACTGCCAAAATTTCAATTATATTATTTCGAAAAATATCTAGGTGCTGGACTCTACGATACGAAAACACATAGAAAATCAAAAAATAATGGAGAAATTACAATATCCTGAAGCGTATCGCGATGAAACCATTGTCGATAATTATCATGGTGTCGAGGTTAGAATAAGAAAAAAGATAATCCTTTTAAATGAAGTTTATACGTAAATATGTTCATAAATAACATTTCTTTGATGATAGAAACAGTTTATCTTAATAAACTAATAGTAGTACGAAATATATTTCTACTTTTTAGTTAAACATAATGATAAATTTTATTCAAAATAGAAATTACAAACAATATAAAGCGTGAGACTTTATCATTCTTATTACCAGGTTCAAGATTCATATAGATGGTTAGAAGATCCTGATTCTGAAAAGACTAAAGCATTTGTTGATGCTCAGAATGCTGTTACCATACCATATTTAGCTTCATGCAAAGCACGTCAAGATATTCATGATCGATTAAAACAATTATGGGATTTTCCAAAATATTCATGTCCTGCTAGATATGGAAATAAGTATTATTTCTATAAAAATACTGGCTTACAAAACCAAAGGTAATAATAGTAAATATTAATTTATGTTTGATTATTAGACATGAATATTTCTTTTTCTAGTGTTCTGTACGTACAAGATACATTGGATAGTGAACCTAGAATATTCTTAGATCCAAATACTTTGTCAGAAGATGGTACCATTGCAATTACTAGTAGTAAATTTAGCGAAGATGGTAGCATATACGCATATGGTTTATCTATTAGCGGATCTGACTGGTGTACAATCCACTTTATGAATACAGAAACTGGTACAATTTGCATTTTTATCTTTAAAAAGAATTTTTAATTACATGGCTCATTGTCTCAATGCTTGAATAATACATATAGGTGAAAAATATCCAGAAATTTTGGAAAAAGTAAAATTTTCTCCAATAACATGGACTCACGACAATCGCGGAATCTTTTATGGTTGTTACCCAGATCAAAAAGGTAAAACCGATGGTTCAGAAACAGAAGGTAATCGAGATCAAAAGCTATGCTATCATACTGTTGGTACACCTCAGTCAGAAGATGTCATTGTAGTTGAATTTCCTGAAGAACCTTTATGGAGGATGTGAGTGATACATTATGTATGTGTTTTAACAATGTTGATTAATTGTAAATACGTATGATTGCATCCTATGTGTTTCATACAAACATATTTAATTAAATATTACCTAACACACTTGTTGCATATGTTTCTCTATCTTTAGAGGCGCACAAGTTTCTGATTGTGGAAAATGGTTAATTGTTACACCTGTGAAAGATTGTAGAGATAATTTAGTTTACTTTACGGAATTGAAACCAGAGAAGAAAATAGCAGAAAAGTTACAGTTAACCCAAGTAGTTGACAAACTTGAAGCTGATTATGAAGTTAGTGATAATAGTAGCATGAATATTTATTCTTTTAGTTTTAATATCTTTTTTACTACTTAACTCTTTCTTTCCTAATTAGTATGTAACAAACGATGATACCAAGGCGATATTTCGGACAAATAAAAACGCGCCGAATTACAAATTAATAGCTATAGATTTATTGGATTATAAGCAAGAAAAATGGGTTGATCTTTTACCAGAACATCCTGATAATGTATTAGATTGGGCATGTGCAGTTGATGGTGATAAATTTGTAGCTTGTTATATTGCAGATGTTAAGGTAACCATGAATTAATATTACTCAAAACAAATACAAAAGATTGTAACATTATGATGAAAAAATTTAGTATTAAAAGAAGTAAAAATGGAGTTATGATATCATTAATCTTGTTTATTTTTTGTAGAATATTTTACAATTACACAGTTTAACAAGTGGTGAAAAACTTAGAATATTTCCGCTTGATGTTGGTACAATAGTTAATTTTGCGGGACAAAAAAAATATTCTGAAATATTTTATCAATTCAAATCATTTCTAGTTCCTGGTGTCATATACAGAGTTGATTTGAAAAATGAAGAAGAACCACAAGTTAGTATTAACTTCATAAATAATAGTGATATTACTAATAATGTAACTCTAAAGAAAGTTAAAAAGAATTGTACGTGTACATATATAAATGTATTTATAGGTACTACGCGAAATTAAAGTAAAAAATTTTGATCCAAGTTTGTACAAGACTAGTCAAATATTTTATACAAGCAAAGATGGTACAAAGATTCCAATGTTTATAGTAATGAAACATGTAAGTATTGTTTAAATTCATTAAATTTGTACTAAACAAAGTACAATAATGGATCTTTTATTTAGGATGCAGTTTTGGATGGTTCCATGCCGGCTTTATTATATGGTTACGGAGGCTTTAATGTTAGCATTCAACCGACGTTTAGCGTTACAAAGCTGGTGTTTGTTCAGCATTTAAATGGAGTACTTGCCGTGGCAAATATTCGTGGTGGCGGGTAAGTTGAGTAAGCAACGACGTTAGTCGAATGTGTTTCTAGTATATAATATTATATTATGTATTTTAGTGAATATGGAGAAAAATGGCATAATGGGGGACGATTTTTTAACAAACAAAATGTATTTGATGATTTCCAAGCCGCTGCTGAATATTTGGTCGAAAAAGGTTATACTACTTCTTCGAAACTAAGTATTTTAGGTGCCAGTAATGGAGGTTTATTAGTTGCTGCATGCGTAAATCAAAGACCTGATCTGTTTGGTGCTGCAATTGCTCAAGTTGGGTAAGTCGATATGCTAATTTTATTAAAAGATGTTTCTTAATGATTTTATTAAAAGATCTTCTATTTTATCTTATATTTTATGTTTTACATTTATCGTGCAGGGTAATGGATATGTTACGTTTCCATAAATTTACCATTGGTGTTGCTTGGGTATCTGATTACGGTAGTTCGGATGACCCAAAACATTTTGAAAATCTTTTAAAATATTCCCCGTTGCATAATGTGAGAATCCCGGAGAATGGACAGTATCCCGCAACATTATTATTAACTGCCGATCACGATGATCGAGTAGTACCATTACACAGTCTAAAACTTATCGCCACTCTGCAATGTACGTTAGGAAAATTACCACAACAAACGAATCCTTTACTAATTAAAATAGAGACTAAAGCCGGGCATGGTGGTGGAAAACCGACTATGAAAGTGGTTAGTATTAACATATAATAATTAACTGATCATGCATACATAATTAACATTGTATTTTTCATTTCAGATCGAAGAGAGTACAGACATTTTAGCATTTATTGTGAAATCATTGAACTTAGAATTTAAATTCTAACATATATCAAGAATATTAACATTCTTATATTTGATACTAAGTACAGGTCTTTTAACACAATTCTGTCCATGGATCAAATCCTTTGTATTCTATCCTTCTTTGATTGCTGTGTTACTAATGTGGATATAATATGTTAGTAAGGAGAAAAAAAAAATGAAAACCTTACTTTGCTCCTAACAGTTAATTGGACAGAATTAATTTTAATACATTCAAGAACATTAATGCTATACAATGGGAAGTGTTTTTACGTTATGATCGTTCATATTACAAAATAATATTTCGAAATATCCTAGAATGCTTTTTAGCAAATTATTTTATAGTAAAAATCTTTTTTGTATCAAATAAAAAATTTATGTAATTTATTATAGCCTATCTCTCCCATTTAATGTAACAAAATACATTTTCTAATTCACGTTACTACCTTCTTGGATTAAGTGATAATATTGATCAAATTATATATAATGTGATTTTTTATTTTTATTAAATATTGAATAACAAGAAAAGATTTTATAGATAAAATATATTATTGGACTTTTATATTTTACGTACATTTAACATTAAAAAATTAGGAAAAATAATATAGGATTTCTTATTTTTTTTACAATATTTGTTTATAAAGTTTATAACAGAAACTATATATAAAATTTAACAACATACATTAACAATATTTTTGTCTCTAACTGCTATAATAGTATCACAATTCATAATATGTAGTCCTTAAATGTGGATTTATGCGTCTTTAATATTATTAAATTTATTAATCAAATTTCAACATTAGCTCTTGGAAACAGAATATTAATATAACGAGCATGTTTATTTGTACTTTCCAGATTAATTTGTTCAGGAACTTTTATTTATTATAATCTTGTGCGAAATATTTATAATGAACGAAATAAATTATTGAATGATGCATTACAAAACTATTTCAAACGACTTAAATTGTTTATATTCTTTAATTTGAAGCAAATTTGCCCGAATACAAAGCAAATATATAAAACTAAAGTGTTATTTATTTTGAAAATATGATATGCATAACAAAAGTTCATATTAAACACTTAGTATATTAAAAATAAATATAACATTACTAGCAAAAACGAATATGTGCGTTTTATTTTTATACATTGTTCTATGTGCTTGTAAAAAATTATATCTATGTATATTATGTTATTAACTAATATTTCGTAGGTCGTTCATGAAAATCTTTTTAGTATAAAAGCGGCGGAAAGTCAATAGTTTTTAGTACTATTTACATCTCATGTGCGATACCCTGAATATGATTAATTATGGCACGTGATAGATTTAACGCAATGTCTGAACGCAAATACTAATGTTTAGATTTGAATGCATTTGATATATAATTTGTAAGTTCATTTAATTTCCATATCACATTTAACAATCGAAACCAGTAGTGAACAGAGCGGTGAAAAATTGTGAAAACAGTTTACCCATGTATTGTTCTTCTTTTACTGGCCACATACCCTCCATGAAACCAATGTGACCGCCGCGGGATGTTACAACAACAGCTACATTTTTAGTTTCTGATATTTCTTTTACTGGTATGGCTAAACGAAAAAAAAGATATTAAAAAAGTTTATTATCATAAATAAATTATCTTAAATTAATAATGTAAAAAATAAGTACGACTAATGTAATCATTTGGTGGCTTAAAATAATAAGTTACCTTGAAATGGTTGAAATGGGTCGTCTGCAGCGCTGAGACACAATAATGGCACGTCAATCAAATGTAATTTGTCATGTATGGTTGCATTGGAATAGTATTCCTCTACATTTTTGTAACCGAATTGTTTCACCGTAAAATGTGAATCAAACTCTCTCAATGTTTGACTCTGATCACATAAAGAAAGAAAACACATTTTAAAAATAATAACATTAATTTTAAATAAATTTTAAAAGTAAATATTTTATAGTAATTCTAGTAGACAAGCTTACTTTAAGAATAGTGTCAATGTCAACGTCGAACATTCCGGTTTCCGAAGAATAGTGCAAACGCCGTAAATTCTTACGAAGTGTGCTGGCCAAATACTTATTTAACATCAAATTAAAATAATTCTCTTCCGTACTTTTCGTTGCAGCGAATACGTTCCATGGCACGGATATCAAGAATCCCCCTTTCAGTTTTCCTTTTGCCATTATTCCTTGTCGTGCTAAATAATTACCTAAAATTAATCTGAAAGAATACATGCATAACAAAAAACATTATTATTATATCGCTACCAATACTGTCATAATATATTAATTACATCTCTTATGTGCCTTCTGTGTATAGATATGAGGACGATGAACAAACAAATGATTTACACACACACATACACACATATATATGACACTTATACAACTGTCTTGCATATAAGGAAAAGATTTTCTCATTACCCTCCCATCGAGATTCCTGTCGCTCCCAGAGGCACATGAGGGTGAATCTTCTTCACGTATTCGATAACCTCCGATAAATCATCACTATTTGCAGCGCAATACATTCGTGGAGTCTGAAATTGTACAATTATTCGATTAAACTTCCATTCCAATTTCCAAGAAATAAGGATAAGTAGACTGAACGGGTAGAATTGAAACAATTCGAGAACAATAAGATAAAATACCATTGACTTCGTTCTCAATGCATCTTCATTCATTCATCAATTTGATAGGGTAGAGTTCTCTCTCTCTCTCTCTCTCTCTATATATATATATATAGTAAATATGTACATGTATAATTATACATATTACTAAATATAAATTACTAAAGCAGACAAGTTAATAAAGGAATATGATAGAAAGATCGATACATATTTTTTATACAAAATTTATATGTGCTCCTATACCTTTAATTCTACGCCTCCTAACCCCCTGTTGTTGAAGATTACGCATCGTATCCCAACTTTTTTTGCGGACGAGACAAGGCACTTGATATATTCTGCTTGACTTGCGCCGGTGAGTCCTGGCAAAATAATCACGATGGGCGAAGTAACGGAACATCCCTGTTCCGCCCAATCCAGAGCCACTTCACCCCCATCCGACAAGGTCAGAATCTCTCTGTGAGACAATTGATTAATTAGATCGAAAGCAAACGAGTCTGGTAATTAGCTTGTAATCGTGCACTTCAAGACAAGAGCGGTCATTAATCTTTGCTTGTACCATGCTACAATAAGTTCTTCTGACGTAAGAAAAAAAGTATACAGTACTTAGGATAATTAATATTCTGATATAAAAATGCTAGTATTTGAATCAACAATTTAATACAAAAATAATTTGATTAACAATTAACACCTTTGATCTTAATATTTCAATACCAGTCAGATAATTTTCTTTATTTTCAATTGTATGCTTTCTTTATTGCACTATTTTTTTCTCTTCTCATATGAGAATTTATTTTGTACAAAAATGGGAATAACGTTAGACGTAAACTTACCAACCTTTTATAGTGAATAGGTGGCAAGATTCGCGATCTAAGAAGGCTTGCTATAATGGTTTGTGCCCTGGATTCGAAACACCATAGGGTTGGCCAAAATTTGTTCCTCACTAGAGATACGTGCTCTTCTAGAAATGATCGGAATGGTCCATTCGCACATACCAGCATAGGCGTCTGAAAGTCATTTAAAAGGCTTGCTATTTTTTTCATCAACTTATTGGTCGCAATGAGCGGTCTGATCAACGAACATTAGAGCTGAGCAGCTGCAGGGGATTGAAGATAATTTATAAGTACCAAAGAAATTGAAAGAATATATTTATTTATGATAACTTTTTGTTGCTTGACTGCTGCAATCACTTTTCAATTATTATGTACTATTACGGGAAAATATTTTTCGATATATTAGTTTAATAACGAATTACAAATTCTCTATAGATATAAACTTAGGAAACATTCGATAATTGTACGAAAATGGGGAATCAAGTGTTGCAATTATGAAGATAGAGAAACGATTCTATTTCTCGAAATTAAAATTTCAGACTTGCTGAATGTAGAAATGGATAATGCGAGTGAAAGAGAAAGAGGGACTGAGAATCGGGAACATTCGACAAGTATTAAAATGCGACCTTGTCGCAACAAGGTGCAAACTTTAACTCAAAAAATTTTTATTTTTGATTTGTGGCCGATGAAACTTTTACCAACACATTTGTTACATTTTTCTGATTAAACTGACATCAGACACAATATAATTTAGCGTATATTTGCTTATTTAATAAACAATAACTAAATACTTATCAGTAAGTAAATATAATTCAGATTATATCATGTTTGGTCTTATTTTCATCAGAAAGATTTCTTAAATACATTAGTAAAAGTTTAATTAAGAAAAAGTCAAAAATAAAAATGTTTTACTTTTGAATTAGTACCTAAATACATTGTCTCAACGATATCTGACACTGGATCATATTACATTACTCGATTGCGGCGGATCATCGAGCCTCTGGCTGGGTTAGGGGAACCTTTTGCCCCCCCCCCCCCGCCCCCCATTTCTCCGCTCATAGTAGGGATGACGGCTATGCAATTATGCACAGGATCTGTTTGTACGATTATCGGATGTTTCCTGTAATTATTCATAAGTTTTTATGAACGAATAAAATGTTTATTTCACGAGTAGCGTTTCTTGTACTGTATGTACATGGCTCATCAACAAAAATTTAAAGAGAAGTAGATCAATTATCATCGGTAAGTTCATAAAGAAACCTTCTGTGATAGTGGATATAAAATAGATAAAGACTATAATTTGTATCAGTTTTTGGAAAACACTGTTTATATTTATATATTCTCAGTTGATTTGATGTTACATACATGGTGAGTTGATATTACTTAAGCCATAAACACAATTTTCATTTTCATAAAAAGAAATCGATTAATATACATATATAACATAATACTTGAAATACATTTATGTAAGTTATTTAAATTCTATGTTTTCCTACATGTACAGGGTTATGCATTTAATTCGAAACCCGCGCTTGCGAATACATTGAGAATGATAACAGTGTAACATGAGGCTTACTACTCCAATCAAATGCTGTGAACCATCTATGAGCTGTCGAATACTGATATTAAATCTGTGATTTAAAGATACGTTCATGTTCTTATTGTTCTAACGTAAATAACTTCTGTCGTTTCCCGACTAGTTCGAACGCAGTTCACAATTGCGGCATTTGAATACGATTTTGAATAAAAATTACATTGCAATTACATTTCAGATAAGCTAAATTCAAGATATCAGTTATTAAAAAATTGAGCTACATGTGCAAACAGAACCGCGTTCGCTTGCGTGTTTCGAAGTTTCGAGCTCGCAGGGGCATGAAATCGTTGGGTGAAAGTTTGTCAGACTCGCTTTTTCAACGATCGTCCTCTCCTTATTGTGATGTCAAATTTAAAGTCCTTCGGCGACAACCAAACCACTCTGTGTTCTCACTTAATTATACTTTTAATAGCAGCTAATAAATGGCTTACGACATTTGATTGTAATAGGAAGCGTATATGTTACACTGTGACCGCTTCAATGTTCTCGCGAGCGCGGGTCCTGAGTTAAGTGAATAACTTACTTTGTAAGTATAGAAAGGTACAGTTTTCGTTATTGAAGTACGATAACTTAAATTTACAAAAGTAAGATTTCTTCCATCGTTCTGTTTATATTGATACAAAATTATACGTTAATGTATGGAAATACATTGTCCGTTTCCATTTACACTTTAACCACAAAAAAAACAGATATGCTTCTTGCATGTGTTTGCAGCAAGTGTAACATAATCTCTACACCAGGTTTTGTAAATACTTTAAGATCACTATATATTCCACGTCTTTAGATCGAATGAAAAAAGAAGAGAAAGGTAAAAACAACCAATATACGGTCCTGAGACGATATTCTGCACATCGATTTTTTCCCCTGATAGATGAACATTATTTTTCATGATGAATAATCTTTAAATTTCACTTTTTTTTCACACTGCTTTCTTGCCACATTCAGATTTGTATTTTGTATTCTTTAGTTTCTGATCACACTAGTAACTCACTGCTAGATATATATTTACTGCTTTCAATTAATCGTAAAAACAGATTTAATGTTTATCTATGTATGTAGATAATAATTGAGCACGTGAATACAGAGATGTTTATGATTACCTAGTATTGTATCATTTTTAATTCGAGTAGTTGTTATTTTGCAAATACATACGATGTTACCTGTTTCGGTGTTGCGTGCGCTGCGCGCGCACACCAAATGCGCATATATTATGTTCAGTGCAAGTGCCTCGGAGTTTTTAAGGTCGAATTAATAGATGGTACATCTCCTCGTGGCTCGTACGAACCATAAAGGGTGTGTGAGAGTTCGAAGTATTCGTAATCGAATCATATCGCGGAAGTCCTGATAATATATCAACACAAATTAATAAACTGATAAGAAAAAATTCTTTAACTTTGAAAGTTTCTCGATAGATTAATCAAACGTGATTATCACGAAACTTTAATAACGTTGCAAAAGACACGGAATATTAAATTAACATGAAATATACAGCAAATATCTTCTATTGTACATTGCAATTTTTAAGTAATTCATATCAAATAATATAAATTCTTCATCGTTATTTATAAACAAGTTGCTTATATATGATATTAGAGATATTAGACATTCAGGGATGGATTATGTGTGGTTAAGGTTAATGTACTTTAAAATTATCAATGCGGTCATTGATGATTCAACTTTGTAGTTTTCCCTCATCATGAGTCACATTTTAAAGTAGCGATTATTTCTCCGTGAAAGTCTAAATAACTTTCGCATACAATTAGCCTCAGAATCAGTTTAATGTTTCAAGTTGTGTTGGCGAAGTTTATCTTTCTACAATAAATGGCGTTAATAGAATGAAGGCAGACACTATAGACGCGTGACTCTGGACTAAATGTGGTGCTGATTGAATTTAACGAAGGTTAAAAGTCTGCGGATAAATGCTATCCGCCGCGCCGTCATGTGTAATTCAATTGAAAATTTAGATTCAGTTCCAAAATATTCATACGTGGGAATCTGTTTACCTATTATTCAATTTTACTTTCAATTATGTACCAATTTCTGTATTATTCTTTTACGATTTATATTAATAATATTAAAAGTTTATATTAAAGTTATTATTTTAAAATTTTCTGTTATCTATCTTTTTCTTTTAGAAAAACGTTTAATTTATATATATAGTATCTTCTCTAGAAACAGAAATAATATATCATTCATAATATTTAAATTATCACTTTATATCCCCATCATTTTTCTTTAAAATCCACAAGTATATTGGTATTATCGTCATAAAATCATACTAAGTGCCTGTACTCAATCGGTCAATTTATTAATGTTTCATAATAACGTATACTTCATTGTTTTCCATTGTTCTATTCGCGCAATTCGTAATTAATAATTAATTTCCGGAAAAATAGTAACAAAATGAAACAGAAGGTGTATTTATCAAGTTACTCACTTTAACAACTTCAAAAAGATAATAAGCGCAGAATCCAACGCCCAGCAGCGCCCCGTAGTAGGTCGTCGGAATGTCGAGAAGTGGTCCGAATAAATTCAACATCGTGCACTTTATCGATATGTGCGACGTGCGACAGCTGCTGTCACTGGCGTGACGTGAACTCCAATGATTACCAAGACCGTTGACAACCTTTGCTCGCCGAATGCCGATAGCGAACAGCCGATTGCTAAGCATTAGGATGGACTCGGTTGACCACGCGCATGACGTTCGAATAATTGAACAGCCAACTACATATAGATGTATTTCACTAGACGACCAACGGGTACCGCTAGTCGTACATCGACTATACAGAGACGTATACTCGAGATTCAGTCACGTGCACACCAGTGGATCCGCTCTCACACTCATGGACTAACACTTACGTCATTCTATACGTATATGCATCCAGAGTATAGGAGTCGTGTGCAAGGTACACAGTGCACATGTAACCGAGAATTATGTAATATGTACAATGATTTCAACTTTTGTTAGTTAGTGACGATGTTAGTGACATCGTATTGTTAACATATACAAAACATTGGCTTTCTTATTTATACATGGTATCGTGTATTATTTTAGTTTGTTGCATATTTGTGTGTAGACTTTTTTTAATGTATCTATGTCCGAGCAAATTATCGAATTTATGTTATGCTTTTGTACTGTTTTTACAATTTCGGTTATATTGTGAAGCTTCGTATACACGTAACGAACATGATTACGAGCCGACAAAATTTCGCTTACATAAGTGTTCATGAGTTCGTCCACATGTCACTTAATGTGTGTCATACCGTTTATTTTCAATAAATCGCGCCTATTTTATACAGGGTTGTAGTTTGGCGAAATCGTCCCCCTACTTAAACTTCAATTTCAGGCGGATACGGAAATAGTTTTATATAGTAATACTTAATGTAAAAAATGGAATACACATTTTAAGCAAAATGGTTAGAATAGACAAATAGAAATATAGTTTACTATTTCCGTAGTGATAGGAGGAACTTTTTAATTTATTTAGTATAGTATTGCAAATTGTAAATACTATATTTCTGTTTCATACGACATGCATTCGCGGCATGCAAATATCTAGATAAGATCGAGGATAATGTCTATACAAATGTGGACTACGTGAATGAAATATAGATAACTAAAATATGAACTCAGTTCATAAGTTCGTGTTTTTATAAATTTATTAAAAAATAACGCGTAAAAATAATTTTATCGGCAAGTATGTGAATTGGAATAAATCTTAATATATATTTTTATAATTCTGTCATAGCCAAAATTACGTACTTACGGGATTATGGATCTTATTATAACAAACAGACGTTAAAATAGAAAAGTATCGGTAATCTTCAAATAATCTGTATTGTTACTTTGGGCGAATATTTATTATAATTATCAGATGCACAGAAGCATATTTTTTGTGAATCATGTTTTCTTATCTTCGGTAATAGCATAAATAATTAGTTATTCAACATATACACTCTGTATATGTAAATGTAATATCATAGCTACCGAAAACGAAACTTCTTTCTTCGAAATATCATTCTTTTTTAAATTGCGCAATATTTCTCTCCCAATTATCATTACCCACAAGGTTCTACGAAATGTACAGCAATAGCGAGTAATTTGTGAACATTAATAACGTACAATTAATCTACTGCTAACTATAAAAACGAAAAAAAAATGTCTTATTATTAAGTAAAATTGGCGAGAAAATCGATTTTGAATATTCATCGAATATGTAAACATTTAACTCCGATACCGATAAACTAAAATCGATAGACAGATAAAATATTGAAAATGATAAAATATTCTATAATTTATCAGGATAAAAAAAAAAAGATACAACACGTACCAAGAAAAATGACTCATTTATTAAATACAGTCTTATACATTTCATGAACATAGTGAAATCGTATCGGCACCTGAATTTACTCATGCTTGATTTAAGCGACAGCAAGATTAAAAACCTCGCTTACATACCTATTCTCTTATAGATCCATATACATGTATATTTTATTCGATTTCGTACTAGGTATGCTAGCAATGTGCTTTTTCGACGAAAAAGTCATCTTGGTATGTAAACTAGACTCAAATCGTCACTGTCTGATCTGAGGAAGAATGGCCCGGGAATGAGAGAACTCTAAGAGTACCTCATATTTGTTTATACATGGACACCGCCAGAGAATCAGAGAACACTGCGATTGTTGCACATTTTCGTGAAACGGGAAGATAGCGTTTGATTACGGAAAGCACAAGTATACATCCGTGCAAGCAAACATCAAAGAAGTTCAACTTCAAAAGAAGCAAATGTCTCTTGGCGTGTGTCGTTAATCGGAAATAAGCAACAAGTGTGAAAAGTAACGTTACTTGCGACAATTATAGTCTAAAATAAATATGTTTAACGATTTAACTTAACAAATATATAAAGGATAACAAACGATAAATTTTATAACACCGATCGATCCTCGACTAGTAAAGCGAAGCAAAAATAATTTAGCATCATTAAACTGAAGCATGAATAATAAATTAACAATTGAAGAGACGCGGGAAAAAACGTAATAAGTCTATCTTTTTGAATAAGTTCGCTGTCCATTGGTGGTAAAAGTAACTGAGAAGGAAGTAACGTATTCAATTAAAAGATATGTTTCCTAAAAACAGATAATGTTTTGGTAACATGATATTGATTATTGAATTTTGAAATGATTATGTTCTTTCTGTAGTCTCTAATTATAATTATTGAAGAAAATACGAACAGAAATAACAAAGCAAAAAATTGCTATAAATTTAATCTATATTATATAGCTATAATTATTACAGATGGAACTCTGTTAACAATTCTCTGCGAACTGGATTGCACAAACTAATAAATGTCAAAAGAATACATAAAATCGTGTATAATCTCAATTGCACTGCGTTTCTAGTCGGGGGTCAATAATTCGAACAGTTAAGTTTTTTTCTGAACTGATCATATTACCCAGCGATGTCCACACTCGTACTTACGTAACACACACTCGCATATAATAATACGAAAACAATAGATATGTAAGAATGTACGTACGAGTATGTAAGGGCCTGGTAATTGTTAACAATGACGTGGTTACGCGAGGCTAGCACGACTTCACGTCGTTCATCAGCGTTTAAATAGAATCTATGTTCGGCTTCATACAAGTAAAAGCTCGGTTTCTTTCTAGAACTTCGCGACTTTATTATGGATACTTACTCTTGACTCAATCGATATTTTCGATTCACGTTTCATTTGAATCTCTTGTTCTAGCCTTCGACACTTGTCAATTCAGTTCAACATTATTAACTTCTCGCAAGAAAAAGAGAATAAGGGTTGGTTCGATCGTTGAGTGAGATTAATTAAAGACATGGCACCATTGTCATGGGAACAACGAACGGTCTTAGACTGGTTTTCGACCATTAATTCCCGGCATCAATGTGAAAAAAGTGTTGGTGAAACACAAAAGAGACTCGAAGCAAAAGGGTGATTGATAATTCGAGAACCTTCTGTTGTTCAGGCGATCGATAAATATTTCTTTTTTTACTTTATCACCCCTCGTTGCATTAATCATTCCAACTGACGCTAGACGGATTGCACCACTTTCCAATAAAATACGACTACCGTTTCAACGTATAAACATGTTTCCCTCGGACAGAGGAGGGTTGTTTGTCGGAGATGGTCATCGTTCCTACCTAAGAACGATCGATCACCATTTCCCGTATTATCGTGATTCCATGAAGATGGCGATGCCCATACAGGGTTGAATACAGATTCCATTTAAATGAAACGTACACGAGGTCATATTCTAAACTTCACATAGAAAATTTTTCAACATCCTGACGTCTGGCACCCGCGTATTATTAACACATGTTAATCCTATCTTGGCTGACGTTGTTAGCTTTCCTCGGAGTAAAATCTTGATAAATTACTTGACGATAGCACACCTTGTACATAGCTATACATATGTACACGTGTATGTGCGTATACACCTCGCAGTTTCAAGATACGTTACAACTCGCTCTTCTGTCTGCCGTGTGTCTTGTCGTAATAGACATTCAGTATCGGATGTTGAAATTTGCTCGCTATATATCATGAACTACGACCGCAACTCGACTCGCGGACGTATTTCGCCCAGGTACGGGTGGGAGTTAGGTCACCCTTTCTAGGACGTCGCGGCTCGCTGTTGGTGCGCGCCTGTTCCACGATATTGCGATAAGTCTCGTCGTCATAGGTACAAGATAAACTCTTTCTCAGTTTTACCCCACCAGTTTCGAAATTCGCCGGCTGACTGCCCACTAACACGTGCAGATCGTTCTTCACCTGTATCGCCCAGTCCCACATCTCCGTGATGAAGCAATTGCACACGAATGGATTACTCAGCAAATTGACCGATAACAGACGTGGATTCGACCTGAATACTCGTGGATAGATAGTGTTCAAACTGTTGTTGCTGAGATCTAGGTGTTCCAGCATCTCTAGCTTCTTCAGAGAGGCCAGATTCTCCGTGCCAGAAATACTGTTATTGGATAAGTTTAATTGGGTCAGGCTCCTAGTTGTAGAAAAAAGGTTTTCATTCAGATGTCCCAAGCTGCAGTTACTTAAATCTAGCATTTCGAGATTGGATAATTGTGTTGGAAGCAGGGGACCATCCTGAGGTACTTCCAGAGCGTTTCCACTGAGTTTGAGTTCAATAATGTCGGTACTGACTCGGTCGCCGAACACCTTGGGGTCGATGGGAGTCTTCAGGTCACAGTTGTTCAGTTCTAAACTCTCCAATCTCGTCAAGTTCGAGAACAATCCCTCTTCCAGAGTATGCAACTTGTTTCCGGATAATATTAATTTCTTTAGCGAAGTCATATGAGCGAATGTGTTATTTCCAAGATGACCAAGATTACAAAAAGACATATCTAAATATTCTAATGATTCCAGTGGATTTAATAAACTACCAAACGCATCTGACAAAGGATTATGCGAGATATCTAGCTCCTCCAGGTGTTCGAATATGTGGAACGTATTAGGCAGACGTTGCAGGCTACAATTACTTAACGAAAGCTTGTGAAGCTTTGGCAAATGACGCAACACGGCTGTCAATTCATTAGCGAACATTGGATTGTTGCTCAAGTTTAATACACGTAGTTTACTAGCGTTTTTAAAAGCTTCTTCCGATAGACGATCTTGTAAATTGCAATTCGATAAATCTAACGATTGAAGACTGTGGAGATTATGGCCCAGCGTGTTTCCAACATCCAAATGGCACAATTCGTTATTAGCAAGCACCAACTGCCTGAGGTACAAATTCTTTGCAAAAGCATCGCCTGGCAAATTGGTGATATTAGTCTTTTTGATGTTCAAGTATTCAAGACGAATCAGAGGTGCTAATACGTTTGTCCAGCTCAATGTATGTAGATCATTTTCCGCCATTTCGAGTTCTCGAAGGTTTTCCAAATGTGCAAACACATCTGGAGAGATGTGGGTTAAATTGCAAGCGTTTAACTTCAGATATTCCAGATTAGTGAGGTGATCAAAAGGGCCGGGCTTGATCTGTCCGAGTGAATTATGGGACAAGTCGAGTTTATTTAGGTTCGTAGTATTGTAGAAGAATTCCGTATTCAAGTGATGGATGCCACACGAGTTCAGATCGAGGTAGAGCAGAGTGCGACAATTTAAGAAGGGACCTTTCACCTCGCCCAAAGGATTGTTCTGAAGCTCCAGCGAAATTAGACCAGGACTGTCCCTGTAAAAATATTGAGTTTTTATTTATAATGCAATTAGAAGGGCTATAATATGAGCTTAGTTCTTGTAAGTACATAAAATAGCTGATTCTGTAAGGAACTTGTAACTGAAAAAGCCAGAGCGTTTAAACGAAGCAGATTTTGAACGGCAAATTCGAATTAGTTTAAGAATAAAGTTTCATTACAGCGCTGAACATGAAAGAAAAAGCTATTTCGGAAGCTTAAAACAAAGATGTAATAAAGCTAATGAAATAATAATTAATTGAAACATTAGATCGATATCTGTTTATTGAGTGAAAATGGCTTTTCTACTATATTACCGCTCGCTTAATTAAACACATATGATGTCTATACTAGATTTTGTGATACTACTTGTTTCTAGCGCAGCATTGTTAAAATAGCATGCACCGATTAGAATCGAATTATGTGCAAGATACTCAAGATAATATTATAAAATCAGATTTATTACAGTATGTAATATGTTCCATATTGTTTTGAAAATATTCGTATAATACAGAAAACTAAATTTTTCTAAAGACTAAAAATTCCTAAAAAAGGTCAGGCATATTATTTTGTATTTAAGAAATTCAATTCAGGCACATATTTATTATAGTACTGCAACAAATATACGATAACGTAAAAACGAGGAAAATCTATTTCCCTGTATTATAATAGGCAGATTAATTGATTACGAAATCAATTTAAAGTGCATATTTGATAACGTATTTTACCAATTTTCCAACTTTCATTTCTCAAATAAATTCTATGATTTACTGATCAGTAGTACTTCAATATTTCCTTGGAAATATGTATAAAAATCAATGTGAATGCAGAGCAGCAAGACAATTCACATGTTCTCGTTGAATATGTATAGTAATATCGAATATTACGAGAATAAATTATTTCTAGGCAATATTAAAAAATATAAGCAAGAATAATAGAACTGTCTGGAAATGATTGAGATTTAATAATTTAATTGTATCATAAGGTCCTATCATTTATACCTAAAATTGAACAAAAGTCAATTAACCAACATTTTCTATTTCAAAATTTCCTGATTTTTAAGTTTAAACATTTTACACAAATTTTCTTAAATTGATTTAATTGAATAACTGCCAATTTGAAAAATTGAAAGTATCTGCATTTTATATATAAATAAATATATATATGTAAATCACTACCTACTCTTTATGAATAAAAAGTTACAAATATTTTGTTACTACAGATCACTACCTCTAATTTCGTCTTTATATAACAAACAAGTGCGACGATTCTTATTTATGTATGTACGCGCATGTAGTAGCATTATACGCAGAAAACGAACCGAAGAAAAAAATCCGAAAGTGCTCTTACCTAAATGCCTCGGGATCGACATGAGAGATCGCGTTTGATGAAAAGTCTGCCTCTAGTAGATAAATTAATCCAGCAAAAGATTCATACTTGAGCTCGGTCAATCGATTATGTGCCATCTGAAGACGCCTTAGCTTGATCGAATGTGGAAATGGACCGACCTGTACGATATTGTTACCGTTCATATCTAGAACGTAAATGTTCGGGCTGAGCTCGTCAATCGGTATACTAGTTAAATTGCTTTCGGAGCAGTCGGTCACCCAGTTGATGCGAAAATAATGACAATGACAGTCCACAGGACACTCTTGTTCCACCAGATCGCCATTATAGGCAAATATCGATGTACCAAGAATGGCTACTAATAAAATTAGTCTCAACATCTTGGTAAACACGGGATATCTGTAAATAAAAATAATTGTAAGTAGATTTAAATGCAGATTTTTATGAATTTATGGGAAATTTAAAGATGTAAAAATGCACAGTATGCAAATAACATATAAAAATATGTAAAATATTCAAAGTATAATGCTCGTTATGATATTTAGTAGCTGGAACAAACCTCCGTCTGGAATAAACTTACTCTTTTACCTGTATTCATAAAAATATGAATTTGCACAAGTATCCGCAAAGATCATTTGCATAAGTATTTTCATAAGTTTAATTATAGGAATCTCAAACGCTCAATTAATTTGTACATGCAAAAGGAACAAAATGTGTTCTTTAAAAGCTAATGTAATTATTAATTCAAACATAACTGATATTTATTCGCAGAGAAATTGTCGTGTAATATTAAGAAAAGAATTTTGAATTCAGATTTGGATTCTAATCTGATCGGTTGGTTCTTTTATTCCTTATATTTAATATACAAAGTCACTGCGAAAGTTTGTAAATTTATCTCCGCAGGCATTCTCGCGAAACTTTACCACAAGCAGGAAGATCCTGCTCGACATTCTAAAAGAAACTTCCCCCTGTCTGCAAATACGAGATTTCGTCGTCTTCAAACAAAACGTTCGGCGTTTAAATTTGAATAAAGTTCGATAACTTACAGTTCGGTAACCTACTTCAATAGTTACTCTATATCTGTATAACCGTATCTCCAGCATACGCGTATCTGTGATGCAACACGAGCATAGTCATATAATACTGAAACCTTAGTAAAATAACCAATTTCCTTATTTGATTAAGTATTCAGCTGTAAACATATTATATGATACCGGTATGTATTTAATGAATAAAGAAATCAACGAATAATGGTTTTTGTTATCTTATCACGTACCTATTATATACATGTATATACAAATTACGAATGAATGCATTGTTGGAGAAAGGGAGAGAAATCATCGCCACCGAGAGACGATGAGATTTACTCTAACCAACTATGACGACGACGACGTTCATTGTAGTGTATTGCCAACAAGATAACTGGCGAGTACTAATGGTTTAAAGCAAGTGGAGCAATTGTCAGTTAGGAACGGACTTTGCAATTGGCGGTCGGTAATTCCGAGCAACAATGCACGGCGCTATAGGTCGTTGAGCCAGAATCGTTAATCGTTCCCGTAAAGCGCTCTTCACTGGTCTTTTCTGATGTTTTCAGATACCTGTTCCCTCCTTTTTTAACAATACAAAAGTATGCCATTGAAAAAGTCCTTGTTCGCTGGACAATTATTATCGTTTAATTTCTTTGGTAATTGTAGTTATCTGTTACGAGACTGGAGTTTAATTGCCGTGCCATTCTTCTATCGATAACGATTATCGTCGAAAGAGAAAGCAAGATTTTTGGGGATAAAACATTTTTTATACGTAAATGTAAAATATAAGCCGTTGATTCGATAGGAATACAGTGAAAATATTATTATGGAAGACATCCCATTTACAGTACCATCAAACGTACGTTTCTATTCATTACTGTCGGTTCGCTGGTCAAACATATACGCTTGACAGAGGTAATTTTGTATGTATTAAATTCCAAGCACAATCATCTTGATTATGGCGATGAATAACATTTGAGTAAGTTTTCATGTTGGCTACGGAGAAGCGGCTACATACGTACAAAGAAAGGTGGCGACGCTTCTGGCCAGTAGTCAACTTCACAAACGAAGCTCAGAGGAAGGCTTTCCGCCAGAATGCTATGCGTTACACGCTCTACTGCCCCTTCAGCTTTCTACGTATAGTTTGTCTTCGACCTAGACCATTACTATCCCCCAAAGAGCCAAAGGGAGTCGAGGGTGTACGAGGAAGTGTATTTTCCCGTTTCGATTCCTCCTTGTGTTTCTTGCTATTGCCTCGCCTTTGGCGCCATAGATCTTTCGTTTTTAAATTCCATCCGAGCTAGGAGTCCATCTCTCACTGACGCGACGATAGAGACTGTGCGTGAGGGGATCGAGTCATTTGCATTGAGTCTTCCGGCAAGAGCTTCAATTCAATTCATACTTTTTGCAAATACCATCTCCTTTATATATCTATACTATCTTTCGCACTCGAGATTGTCAAATATTGGAGTGGAAGGGAATACTTCCAGCCGAATTCAAAGGAAATCCGAGTGCTTTCTTTGGCCAGAGTGATTCGGTTTTTCTCTTTCTTCAACAGTATATCAACCGGTTTCAGCAGTCGCTCTTTTCCGCTAAAACTTTCTTATCCATCTAAATCGGTAACGTATCGACGATATGTCTCATGACTATGATATTCAAACTGAAATTGCTACGAACCTTGTGCTTGCATTCTCTTAACTCTTTTGACGAGACAGACGATTATGCAACCTGTGATATGCTTATTTCCTGCAGCTTGCAATTTGAATTATTTTTTCGTAGTGTTTTATCTATTTGATCTCGTAGAATAATGTTTAATAATTGTCAAATAATAATGTTTGAAATATTTAATGATATAAAAAGTTATAGTTTTTCAATTTTATACATTATAAAATATTAACTTCGTGGTACTGATATATACTTATACATCAAAAGTATATTAATATATTTATATACCATAACATGCATCTTTTTGGAAATTTTATATATGTATAAAAGTAGCACACTACTTGTTTTTTAATGTAAATTTTATTATTTTTACTTGTATTATTTTTATAAAAATTATGATATAAATTATTTTTGCGTTCTTACTGAAATAATAGAAGTAATAGTAGTATTTAAACTAAAAAAACAAGGAGTGGTGCTTTTGATAAGAGAGTAAACTTCCGGTCATTATCAACTGAAACTAACGCACGTAGGCTACATACTTCACTATAGCAAATAAAAAGCAAACACTTTTCGTTACTATCATTCTAAACGAGATATAAATCGAGACTCCTTCTAAAATTATAACTTTATGAACATGAATTAAACGAAAAAAGAATGCATCATCAGTACATCTTAACTTCGATGCCATCGTTGTTGAACCGAATCAAATAATTAATTAATCGTTGCTTACAATTGCACGAAAGCAAGAATATTTACATCGATTATCATATTCATGAAAAAAAGCCAGTATCAAATGAATATTCATCGTGAAAACCTGGTACAATCCGGGTCATGATGCGAGATTCTAACGATTTACTAGAGAACGTTTCGTCGCGCACGAGTTGATCGGATTCGAAAATACTGATGATATCGTATCTAGAATTCGACCTACAAACTGAAAACACACTTTACATACCGGAAAAGTAGCGTATCCTTCCTTCCTCTCATGGAAGAGTGAGGTTAAATCGCGAACGTCGTCAGGATTTGAACGTGCCACTGGACAAAGATAGATTGAACTGTGAGTTTGCAGGGATCCGGTTAAATTAAACCATGTCTGCCTGACCGAGGTCAGGGTAAAACGTACTGACGCGCACTCTCGTTCTTTCTGCGTCGTATAAGTTTCGCGACGCGCGTCTTTTCGGGGTGTTATGTTTCTCTCTCCCCTCTTTTCTCCTTCACATATGATCACATATACACATAGGCACTGTATTTCATCCTCTCTTGTTGAATACTAATTGAATTATTTAGCCGGTAAATAACAAACAAAAATCTTACGCTTTTAGGTTGTAAGGTATTCTAACCTCCTTAGTCATGAGAAGGCAAAGTTTACCTGTTGAGGAAAATTTGATATCTCGTACACTCTCGAACATTTAATTCGTTCACTAGCTTTGTGATTCGACGTTATTTTATGTGATTATGTCCTCGAATCACGGTTAATAATCTCTTGTTAAATGAGAGGAATTCGCAACATGAATCTCGAAATTGTACACACATGAAACGCATGCGCATTTCAGTTAACCCTTTTCGAAAACGTGTTTCATTCAATTGTATAATCTTGAGGTTAGCATATAAGACGTGTACTTTCTCGTTTACATAATATATTTATCACGAACATTGGTGAATTTCTTTCTGGACGTTTCATCATTAGGCAATTTTTAATATCTTCATGACATGACGATATGATGATATTCTGTTGTGCAATCACATTTGACACGTGTTTATTGATTATTCATTATCTGCATGAATTACAGTGTACGTAAATTTTTTGTGTACTGTAAAATAATTAATAATGTCTCATGTTCTGATTAGATGTGTTCAATGTATCATAAATACGATAATAAATGTGGAATAATAATTGAATCGATTGGTATTTATTTCATATTTGGTGCATATTTGTCACATGAAGATAAATACCTACATGTTTTTTAGCGAAGGTAAAAATATATTTTTATTAAACTCGTACCTTGTGTATAATTCCTGCTTCTCTATCGATATCTGTTATTTTACACTACTTAATTGTACAATAACAATTTTAATACTGAATACTGGAGGGATAATGATTAACACTGAAGTAGACACCGGTGACATACACGCGCATGCGTTCTCTATCACTCTCGATTGTCCTTAGCAATACATATTTAAATTAAAGTAATGTCTTGGATTTCATAACTATGCTAGATAAATAGCCTGCATGATATTTTTAATCCACGAGCCTTGTTTGCGCATGTAAGATTCACTTAGCAAATATTTTTTTTAACGAGATAAACATATACGCAACTTCCGAACAACAATGAGTATCACGTTTCTTTTTCGCATGTTTATACGAATTTTACATACAAGTCATACATCCATATAGATATACACATATTCAAGGTGTACAGTGTACAACTTAGGTTAGGGTCAAACCGAGAGATGGGGCAACCAATTGTCTTATTCGAATACCGACTAAAAAATATTTGAAAATTTTCTGTGATAATGATATGTATGTATTATACAAAATCATACTGTTTTTATTTCTATATCGAATAATATTGACCGATATTGTTTTCTTTAATAGCTAATAAACCTAAGAAGTTATTTTATCGATACAGTTACATATAAATTTCTTTTGTCAATAAGATAATAGATATATGATGCTAATTGCATTAGTGTAATATTTTTGCATCAATTGTCGTAACACAACAAAGGTGCGCATATATTGAATGTCTGTAGAGGACAATGGGAAATCGATATGGCTTGGATGTGGTACGTGTCACTCGTACGTCTGAAAGCGTTTGTTCACGTAGTCAATGCGTGATTGAGTGATGAGTGCAGCACGTCGAATTCTGAAGAATTGCATTCGGTAGAATTGGAAGCGGAGGTCAGGCATTACGCCAGCATTGCGAAATGTCGGGAATAGGGATCTCATGATCTTGACTAGGAACAACGACCTGCCAGTCCCACTCGTATTTCTACGGCAAATGAGAGAGAGAACATTGATTAACTTTGCAATTGACATTAGGTTTCTCGATAACGTGGCTTTGAATTATTGCCTAAGATTAATATTGCCCTTACAACAAGCACGTCATGATGTTGACTTCATTTTTCCAAGTTCCAAACGAAAGGATTACGAAAACATCGAACATATATATTTAATGGCATGTAACATGTTTCTTTCTTTCGTAATTAACAACTGGAAATGTTACGTACAGCGTTCGAAGTCTAAATGTTTTTGCTAGAACTAATAAGTGCTTCGTATGCATTTTATATTTTACAATCGTTTGTGCTAGTATTTTATATAATTAGTTTTATTTATATATATGTTTATTTATAGTAATAAATTTTATTGGGAAATTAAAAGTTTCAGTAAATATAACATATTGTTACAATGTTTAAAAATGTCGTATTTAAAATCTTTTATGACTGTTTTATTTTGCTTTAATAATTCAATTTATTTTATAAAAAGAAAAGAGAGAATGCAAGAAATATAGCTTACTTAAGAGAAACTTAAATATAACTTCGAACGCCGTCTTGACGTATTCATATACTCATACTAATGAATTAAAAATGTTTAAGCAGTAATATATATATACACATATAATAAATATATATATATTTGGTCAATAATTTTATCTCGTACTATTTGACTCCTCGTAGTATATAGCCTGTCGTGCGCGTTTAAAAACAGATCTTTGCGTATATTTCACTTAATATTATCATGTTTATTCATAATACACTAATATAATTATCAAAGCTTTAAGGTCATTACATTGACTTCTGCTTTCATTTATATGTATTCAATAATTAAAAGTTAGCATAAATATCTTTGCGGAGACTAACATTTATTCTATACCTTTGACGTTTTCTTTCTTTATTTTGTCATTTTTAATATTATGTACGCAACAATTTGACAATATAATAACATAATCCGAATTGTGCATCGTATTCTGTTATTTCTCCTCTTACTTATATAATTAAAAAATCTACTGTAATTAATATCATTTTTAATATTTTTGATTCATTATTGATGAATTTGAGATTTGCTGATCTCAAATACATATAAGTCAATTGTAACTCATAGAGAAAATACGTATATAATGTATAATCTGTATATGTGTAATCATGAAAAAGAAACAAACGGTAACTTTATCGACGCAATGAAAATACATATTCATTTGATATGTCGGATCACCAGGTGGCGCTGACTATCTCGATCAGATGTATTCAAATCATTTTTTCATCGGCAGAAAGGATAAGTTCCTTTTAATTATTTTAATCACAGAGGAAAAGTGGGCATTTACCTAAGCGTTACAGTAGAAGAATAAACTATCATTTATCTCTTTTTTTCACAACACATGTATTCTTTGCTATCATAGAGGATAATTAGCAAAAGTATGATTTCATATCATACGATCTGCAGCGAAACAAGAGTAAATGAGTAGGAGGTAACCTTTCGACATGTACGCGCCTCGGTGATCTCGGTGAATTAAAACGATAGCCGGTATCGCATGAATGTATCAAATTTAATTAAACCGAGTCACGTTAACGTTTTACTACTGCAAGAATCAGAATGGCGATTATTCTTCTGCTTATAGATTTATGCCGGAATTATAATCGTGAATTCCGTATATTTTTTGGCGCTTATATTCCCCTGAAATTATGTGAGAATGACTTTGGCAAACGGCCAACGTTCCGCGGACTGTGCGGAGACAACATGTACGGAGCAACGAACTTTAGGAAGCATCACTTCGGACAAGATTCTTTCTAGTCGTCCAGATTTTTAATCGTACAACTTATTGGCAAAATACGATGCTTCCATTTTCCTCTTCCAATTTCAATTATTGTAGGTTATGTTAAGCAAATAGTGTAGATAATTTTCTTGCCTTCTTGCTTATTGCAATAACAATAATTAGTAATCAATTTCTCAAGAATTATACAAACATCACTAGATTACAAAGAAACAATCATGAAAATTGTTTTTGAGATTACCATCGTTTTCGATAAGAAACCAAAGATTTCGCTTAACCACCGGTTATTAGAGGCATTGTTCCTCCAACGGAAGCGAGAAACTGCCTCGGGTCATAATATTCCCGGTGTACACGTTACGAATGTGTGAAGAGATAAAGTATTCTCAGTAGTGTGCTCGGAAACATTCTTAACATGGCACGCGAGCAGCCGTAGCCACGAGTATTCAGTTAATTCCACGCAAGTGGTTGCTTTTGTGCCATCAGCGGCGTAACGGCATTGTTGCGATAAAATGAAATTACTCGTATGCGAGTATCATCAAGCGACGTTGAAACTCTTCAATGGAATGATCGTAAGGCGGCTGTGGCTGTAATTCAAGCCGCGACGTGCATCGTTCTTTAGGCAGGACCGATTGCATCGATTTCCCGCGACGCAGCGGTCGATTTTGAATTGTAATTACCGCATTCATCTCGCGTAGCACGTAGCACGCTTAAGCACGCTGCAACGGCAACATACATGCCGCATCCCGGTGCATCTACATAGATGTAATCCGTGGACCGGTAACTTTGTTGGAAGTAATTTTCGCCGAGTAAGAATAATTTCGTGTTCACACGTCGCTTGGAGCTTTCGTCAGTCGAAGTTAGGGCGCTGCCTAGGCTGGAGGTTAGGGTTGGCTGGAGTCGAGAGAGGAGCCATGGAGGTTTGGGGTTAACGGTATGGTGGTACTGGCGACGACGGTGGTGGTGGTGGTGATGGTGGTGATGGTGGTGGTGTGGTATGGTAGTGGTGGTGGAAATGGTGGTGGTGAGAGAGCAACTGCGCAGATCCCAAAGTCTTTCAGCCGCGAGTACGTAGGCAAACTCCGATTCAGTAAGGACTGACTGTTCCCGTTTGCAGTGCAGCTCGAAATCTCAGGGAGAAACCGCGGTCTTTCGTCCTCTCTTTTTCCTTCTCTTTCTCTTTCTGTCTCTGTCTTCCTATCTTTCTATCTACTCTGTCTTTGTTTTCCGTCTGTACCATCCTACTCTAGCCATCCACTCTGCTTCTCTCGCGTCTTTTGTTGTTAGTTCCTCTCACCGCGGCAAAGTACGTGCTTAACTTTTTCCGTTTGACCGACTGTCTGTCTGTCTCTGACACGAAGTTCATGGCACGAACTACTGTTTCGATTCTTTTTCGAAGCCAGTCCGGTACACGCTAGATTGCTGTTCGCGGACCAATGTACTACACGAGCGAGCGGGGCTCGTGTCTCGCGCAAATTCCGACTGTTCCCCATGGTTAGTCACGTGGCTGGCCAGTGATTCGAGGAAATCTGGTTGGCTTCGTTTCGGGATACCGTATGAACGGTGCGTTCCGGATGAAAGGTGCGTGTGCCAGTTGATCAACGCTCGTTCGACCGTTCGACTCGGCTCGTACAACTCGGAATCGAAGTCCCGAGGACGTGTGTGCAAAATCGACGGTGGACCGCAGGTCGATGTGCACAACTCTGGAGAGACGTACTGAAACTCCACGTCTGTCGGTGTAAGTATACCTAGCCACCCTTTTCTTTCACGCTGACAATGAGTCACGGATGTATCCGCCTCTGGCGGCGAGTCAGCTGTACGCCAAATGAAACGATTGTTTTTTTTTCTCACGTAATCATATAAAATAAATTTATACGTGTTCTGTTTAGTTAAATGTAGTTGTAATTCTATTTCGTTGGCTTCTTTTGTTACTAAGAGTGTATTTATATGGTTCCAAAAGACCTCAAAGCAATCGTTTGCCAAAGAATAGTTCAAAGTTAAAGACTAATTTATAGAAAATCGAACTACGAAATTTTTGTACATGTTAGAAACAATTGTTGAGTTGAATGTAATTATAAGTAACTATTTATTTCTCCCGTTACAAAGGGCGTATTTATACGACCTCAAAGGTAATCATCAATAACTATTTACTAAAGAACAGTTAGTATTTATTTGCCTCAACGGAAATTATTTGTCAAAATTATTTGTTATATACATTTTCTTTAGTATAGAATCATCTTTATTTACATTTACATCCATTATACTATAATTAATTATACGAATATATTTTTATTATATTAACAAAAATAATTTCAACTTGCATCGAATAGTACTGTGGTAAAAGAGTTAACAACTTATTATCACATTATAAATTATTCATTCTTTCCATTGAAGATTTGAATTAATTGTTATAAGAGATTAATTATACTTTATCTCTTTTCCCTAGCGTATTTTAATGTATCGGCTACATACGTAGATCTATCCCCTCGTAACGACCTTTCAGAGCCATTAACTTATTAAAACATTAATAATCATGTAATATACATTATACGATGGTAGAATGATTTATAAAATTAATTTTCATATGATAGTGTCCACAAATAGGACGTTTCATCCCCTACATGATAACCAACGGCAAAATTCGATTCAGCAACACCTGCCGGAGCAGGGCGTCGATATTTTATTCGAGAAACAAACCCTCGCTGCATCGACGACGCGATTAAGATCTCCTTAACCGACGGCAATTTTCGATGAACGATCAAACAGGCGCGGGAACGAATATTATTACCAGGCAAAGGTTAATATGATTTCGCAAAAATCTGTGGTCACAAAAGCCGGCACGGTTCAATGGTTTATCGTTAAACGTGAATATAACTGCAGGCAACGGGTGAATCGAGCCAGCTAGTCACCGATTCCGTGGACTGTTAAATATATTACATCGCTTCTATTGCGAGAAAACATATAAACTCGAACTTCATAATTATTATAATTTCCTGACCCGTTTTGCGCATAGATTGAATTGATATTGTTAGTAAAATTCTGCAAGTTATAAATACTAATAAATACTATTACATAACGGTAACTACAAAAGTACTGCAATAGTTAATTTTAGCAAGATAATTGGGGGGATCGTAACAAAAGCGAATGAAAAATGATAAAAATTATTTATGCAGCATATGTCTATAATCTAAAACCTGACACTTGTCGATTCACTAAATTTACTAGTCAGTAAATTATTGTGCAAGAGAGCTCCGATATCGAGTGAGTGGAAGAGGGGATGGTCGACCGTGCAGGGGGATGGAGATATACTTCTAATCCTGATAACTCTCTTTCACAGGGGTGGAACCCGTTAATGAAATGCACCCTTACCCCGTTCTCTGGATATTACTATTTTTCCATGGAAAAGCCGACCGAAAATATTCTTGGCGATTATTAACATCGGCTTATATCGCGCTGCCAGGTATTAAATACGCGACGGAATGCGCGTTTTCGACCTTCCCTTTCTTCCGTCCTTCGCGTTGTCTCTTCCCCTTTTTCATTAATCCCTCCATGGAATTAAATTGTTGCCCGTGTTACATGGTGGTTAACGGGAAAATCGGTGAAATTAGAGGACTTTGGCGCGGTGACTCCCTGAGACGATGGTCCTCCAAGTAGTCTCGGCGAAGTTCATAAATCATGCGTGCGTTCGCTTGCTCCTCATCGACAAACACTTGCACCCGTGCCACTTCTGGTTCGAATGTCTGATTAATAATGTCCGATGTGTACTCTATGCGAAGCAAATTGCCTTGGTCTCGCGGAATTGCGTTTAATATCGCGACGGGAAGGTTCTCCCCTTCCGGCCACCGATCTTCATCGTCGAACATGCTCGTCCTATTGTTTGCCTTTCTTGCTCACCGTCTATTTGGGCCTCGTTCTTTACTTGGAAACAATTAGACGTAATGTTTAATTAAATAATGGAAATGCTACATAAAAATAAAACATTTTGTTATAGTATTTTTAAAGGCTTCTATCTTTCCTATATTTTTCTAAGATTTTTACGGGAAATGAAACGATTTGTGGATACGTAAATATTTGATTTTTAATACATGGCCACTACTGTACGACTAGAGACATTTTTTTCTACGCGAAAAAAAATAAATCCACAAGGTAGAATAAAATTTTGTCAGGTTCGATGATATCGCGAATTAATTTCTCTGTATATTTGTATTATTTTTTATATTTCCTACGTTTGATAATTGGCAAGGTATCAAGTGATTCACTTTTGCAATTCGTTTTATTAGTTCAACAGTGTAATCGTTTTAAGGAGATTTTATTGGGATTTCTGGGTTTGATATCGCTCGATTTTTATCTATGGAATCGCATTAAATTCATCGTTCATTGCAATCACGATTGTCGAACAATTAAAAGGAAAAATATGAATTTGATACTTGTAAAAATAAAAAAACAAAAATGAAATACATAAAAATGCATTTATTGAGAACGGTTCTTGGGAAGCACTTCAACTTTCCTTTAAAATCATTTTTTATATCGATAATCGTACATTCTACATCTTTATGTTTGACGCTCGATTAATTTTCTTTATACTGTAAACATAAGGATAAAACTGATGCATTTATTTAAGAACACCCCCAACAAATTGTAAGAGATATTTTGAATTTTATCTCTTAATTTATTATCGTAGAAGAATAATCTATGGTAAATAATCGCTTTTTTAAATTGAGAAACAACTTTGCTATCCACAATGTAAATCACAAAGCTTGATCACCTTAGAATTAATGAAAAATATACGAAAGTTATGGATCGTACTGATCAAACGAGATTTACAAAAAATGTACTAACACTTAACATGTAAAAAATATTCGATCGTAAACTTATGAAATCAAATAATTCTTCCAATCTGCAAATCTACCGGGAATCCATTCTGTCCAATTAAAAACAGTAAGCTCTCGTTGCAAACAAAGCCAGCAGATTTCACACAATTAAAGCGGAGGTTTGAATGCAGCGTCCGATACGATTGCTTTCGAATCGATCTCTGAGAATTGGAAGAGTCCAGAACGAGCTTTCTAGTCTCGCAATAAGACTAAAGAAACGGATTCAAGGTATGATTATCTGGAATCTCGCGCTTGTTTCGTCGTTGATGTTTTTATCGTTAGAGGTAAAATACGATGAAAATACGGGGAACCGAGGAATGAGATAAAAATTGCGAAACAGCCCCCCGAGAAATTTTAATAATCACGAGGGATATCTGCCCTGGCTACTTTTTCGAACCCGGAATGGTCGATCGACTTCCAACTCACTCGTGGTAAATCACACAACTCTAACACCTGGCCTCTGTGTGTTCTTCGCTCATGGATGAACGCATTCGCCTCGTGCACGCTCTGCACTCTGATTAGTTTCCTCCTGGTTGGAGAAAAGGTATTCCTGAGAGCGATCGCATTTAAAAACTGTGGCCTGTAAAAATGGGCCACAAATGCGCTGGGCAAAAAGGCCCGAAGGGGGCGAGATGAAAGTGCACCGAGACAGTTTATGTCCGCGTAGGAATTTTCGCAGCTTCCAACCGAGCGATAGCGCCGTGTTGCATCCGGCAGAGAGGGATGAAAGGAAGAAGCGTTTTCACTATAGTTATAAACGTAGGATGGAATAGATGTATCGTGGCTTCTTCTTACGCCGTGTATTCAACGTTGTTCGTAAACAGTGTGACGATTGTCAACATTCAATGACCACTCTATGATTTTCTTACGAACACTGCTTGTAGACACATATACAGTTTTCGAAATTTATAAAAATATATTTTATGTATCTACTACACAGTATTTACAAGTATTTTGGTATAAACGCTTTGGGGGGCGAAAATTCTCTTCCATTTTGTGAATCGATTAGAAATCGGGTAATGCTTTGTTGAAAGGATTTTAGTTTGTCGAAAAGGTCGCAAGGTGAATGCTATTACTTGTTTTTTATTCAAGATATAAATTTTCTTTGTTTGCGCTGTTGGAAATGAAGGAGGTTTTGATGGATGTATTTAGCCATTGTCGAGTTTTACGAGAATGAAAACGAAAAAAGAGAATAGGATTTCAATGGTGTTTGATACAGGATCAGGAAGATTTGTTGGAAAGGTATCGGAAATTTGTAGTTGATTGTTCAAGATTTATTGGTAAATACAACGGTATAGGGCGCCAAGGGTATTTAAAGTGTCATAGGATTTGCCATCTATGATACTCTTTTCTCGATAACTTTCATAAAAAATTCCAAGTGCAAAAAAATAACATTGATTGAACTTATACTGTTCTCATAAAAAAACTAGTTCAAGGTACTTATATACTGAAATACAGACAACTTTTGACAAATAACAAAGATACGTAATTTTATAACTCGTCTGTATCTTCAGGCGATACGCAATAAAAAAGCAGAACAGCAATAAAAAGGACCGGTCTTCAGAGAAAATCTGATTGCATCTTTTTTGCACGTGTCCGTTCGTAAACTCAATTATTCGTTCCTTTGTCGACTTGATCGAAGAACAAGAGGGGCGTGGAAAAAAGAAATACCGGCGGCGGCGGTAAGGGATGTAAGTAGCAAGGAAGTCCACCTGGTGTCCCTTGATGCATCCTCGTTGGAAGGCATTTGCTTGTGGCTATTGACGCCGCCTCGCCTCTCGACCGGAGAGGAGATTGTATTCTCGCGAGCGGTCGAATTAAGCGGTCGTAGGGCGCGAAGCACGGTGGAAAAGCCGGAGGGCTATAAATACAAGGATAGGGGAGGGTAGGTGAAACGGAGGTGGAGAGACAGTGTCCTCGGCACAATGCGTGCCGCACCAATCCTATTTTCAGAGATACACATCTCTCCCTCCATTCGAACGGAGAGAAAAAGCGCGAGACAGAAATGAGAGCGGGAAACTTGGAAAGAGAGAGAGAGAAAGAGAAAGAGAGAAAGAGAGAGTGAATAGAGGACACGAAGAAATAGAGGATGGATAGGGACATAACCGCTTTATCCCCGCGTCGAATCGTTTCTTCGAGGTGGCTGCAGCTGTCTCGACGCTTCTTTAAAGTCCATCTTTCTCTGACTTCAACATCCGATCCCCGGGAACATTAGAAATGTAGAGTACGCGATCAAGGATGCCGAAATCGTCGTTTCCGTCCCCGAGACACCCGTTCAATCGCTCTTAATGGCTTTCAGTGCACGCCACGCGATTCGTTTCCGTTTTTCATGGACGTGAGTATTTTCGTTCGTGCGTACGGGCATCGAATTCTTCGGAGCAAGCTACAGATTGACGCTTGCAACGTGAATTTTATTAAAGCATACAAATTAACGATAAATTAATGATTAGAGGAGGAGCTTATGTTCATTTCATCAAATCATGCTTTGGTAAGCTTGCTTCTTTGTGTAATATTTTGAAGCAAATGAACATATATAGACACGTAAAAAGAAAAAACGATTTCTTAGCACCTAAAATACCGCACCTGTTGTTCATGGAATGTCTTCAAATAGCTAGCAGTCTCTTTTATAGAAGGAAGTCTTTATCAAGAGGGACAGAACGAACGACTTCATAATTGAAATTATTTCCACGTCGGTGTTGTGGGTGAGATCTCGTTCCGTAACAGATTTCGCTGTTTTCACTTGTCTTTACGTCCATGTTACACATGTACACACACGTAGCTCGTTCATTCACGCGTGCACACAGGCACACGTAAATACACGTGAGAAGCTCGATAAGGGAAGATTTATCGGCGAACTTGCCGTATATAGAGAACGTACACATACGTTTTAACTGTTACGGCAGTTCGCAGCCACTTTTCGCTGCTGGTGTCCTACGATTTAAGTTTCAGGAGAACGGCAAAGGCGGACGAGGATAGGTTCTCCCGTTGGTGAACTTGTACCTTGCACTTCAACATTATGAACGACACTTTGAAGGGCGGATATCGTGTTTGCCTTTGTTACCAACTTTGTTTGCCGACTGGCTTTGTTTACAGCCCTCTAGGTGGTAGGTCACGGCTCAGGAAATCCACTTGAGAAAGATTTCTTTTGTCTACGGCAACTGCGCCATTAATTGACTCGGGGACCCACAACAAACGAGTCTCCGCGTATTCTACCCCCGTGGAACAATGCGATTACTTACCACACGACCAACAACATTGTGGAATCGAACAAAGGAATCGGAAAGAATCTCATGGGAACATACGCCCTGATAGTCAATAAAATAGCCGCGAGCAACGTACATCTTGCGGTTTTGTAAATTAATCGTTCGCTCTAATACGATCTTTTTTGGAGAGAAGGGTGCTTTCTTCTCTTGTTTTCTTGGGGCTTCAAGATGGTGCGTTGTGCATTGTAGACGATTGTTCAGCCAGCACGTGAATCTTTAAAGGTATGTAGCTGATAAAATTCGTCATGTTGAATGTTCGTACATTAGTGATGGAGAAATGGTGGGATTGAAGTATTGTTTCAGGGCATAGTAGAATTTGTTGATCGTTGGAAGGTCGATAACCGAAATGCTGATTATACGAGTATCAATTGTTCAAAGTAAATAAGCGAACTATGCATGCGTACATTTATTTATAAATATAGCAGTGCTATTTTTCAGCATATCGTAGAAAATTAGTACTATCGAAACTAGTACTTTGTAACTTTATGACACTGGGAATTTCTTCGTATTTAAATACAATTAGGGAGTTCTCAACAAAATTTTCCAGTAAACAATTTACATAAAAAACATGGAAACGTAAAATTCAGCTAAAAATCCCATTAAAATCCAGCGACTATATACGTAAAAGCAACATACATTGTATTCGCAAAGTCATAAATTCATATTTAACGCGATAGTAAAAACCGAAGCGGTAAAAAGCCCGCCGGTATTCCGGCTTTGGGCCGCAAAAAAACTAAGACGCGCCACCGTTGTCAGATAACGGAAAATAGAAGTTGCTTGTTTCGCTCGTATTGCGAAACGTCAAACGCAACAATGGGGCATTAACGTCTAAAAGCGGGACAGCAATGAAAGATAGTAATTATTTGATAATAATCGACGATATCCATCGACTATCTGTCTACGATGTGTCGTTTACGCGACAGCATTAAAAGGGGAAGAAGCAACGCGTTTAATCTCCGGTTTCCCGTAACCGCAACAAACTAATCAAACAGCCCACAAAATACACCTGTAATTGGATCCACTGCATCCTGACTGACAGATGGAGGGTATTCCCTGTTTCGTATGAAAATAGATAGCAAAAAAAGAAAGGGAAAAGAAGAGGAGAATGGAAGATTCTGAAGGCGAGAGACAGGAAGTTCTCGGGAAGACAGGAAACAAAGTGCGGTGAGGATGGCAACAGAGGGAGAAAGTTTGTAGTTACACTTTTAAGACGAAGGCACACCAAGATTTTCTACTGCTTCAGTCATGGAATTTGTCTTATTAGATGTTTAAGACTGTCCACTTGGACGTGTTTAGTAATAGTATGAACAGAAAAAGGTTCAGAGTCATGATTTTTATATTTATAATTGGTATGATATGAATTTTATACTAATGGAAGAAATTATAGTTAGCTAATTACTTTCTAATTTAGTTATAACTTTTCATATTTTTATCCGAAGTTACTGAGTTGAATAAGGGGAGAAATATTTGTTTGGTAGTTAATTTGTTATGACTTTGATACTGTTATTCAGTTTTAACGAATTAAATAAAGAAATGAAATTTATCCAACATGAATACCAAAGAGGAATTATATTTGCATCTTTAAAGTGATAATCAATTCGTTACGCTTTTTTACACTTACAATCTCATTCTGAAATGTACATGAAACGTGAAATGAAACATGAAATTTACATGGAAATGAATCTTAACTTTTCACATGACAGCTAATCTATTAAAGAAGAAATTTCAGGAAAAATTTATTACGGTAATATATCAGGAAAACAACACGTCATATTAATTCGCAGAAAGAACCGGGCAGAAAAGCTGTTCGCCGAAAGGATTTACCATCACCCAATTGTACATAACTCAAACGTTATAGCTTCATTTTTATACATCGGCTTACTTCGAAACACGAAGTAACGACATTGTAACATTTACCGAATTAAACCGGCTCTCTAACACCCATAGCTTCCCTCATCGTAATTTTTTCGTCATACAAACGCTTCCGTTCCCCGCTGTAAATCACAGCGTGGAACGTCGTACGCGTGAACGTTCCTATATTTCATTGCCGATAAAAACTGGACTTATCGAGCGTAGAATAAAAACGAAGAAAGGGGAAAAAGGAAACGAGAGAAAATCACCCAGGGAATTAACATTCGGGTCGTAAAGTAAATCATACGGCGTAAAATTAGGGGTCGTTAAAAACTCCTCCCTCGAAACGTTCGGGCGATACATGGAAAAAATGGCTGGACGATGAAACACGATAAATCCGTGACTTCTAGACCACTCGGATTGCATACACCGTGGATCTAAATTCGTGGTACAGGTGAAATCAGACAGATTCTATAGATGAAAGTGAGACGAAAATAATTCCACGTGTACGTGAATTTCTATAATTGCCAATTAGACAAAAATAAACAATTGATAGAATATTGTCCTATATGCAAAAACAAGTTAAAAGTGTAATTGTTTCGTTTAAGGTCTTGTTGTGAAGAAAATAAAGTTTGAATATGTTTATACGTACTAAACATGTTTTTAAAAATTAATTTTCTCGAGAACGAGTTTGAACGAATAAATTCTGTTCTACATCTCTGATTTATTTTTGCATACAGAATAACCTCCTATGGATTGTCTATTACTAGTTACATATAGTTAAGAATTAGACAAATTCACGCCATAAAATTTCTCTAATTTACACGATCAGTCGAGAACCATAATATAGTGTATACAGTATACATGTTGTTCAAATAATATATAAAGCAAATAAAGAAGTTTGAATGCACAACTAACGTTGTCATCGGCGATTAATTAGCCGTGTCTCACAATGGGGTGCGTACCGTACCAATTATATCGCGGTTGTATTAGTACTGTTTTTCGTTCAGGCTTCGTGGCCTGTTGCGATCGAAACGCCGCTAAATAATTCAACAATATAGTTGCAGCGATACCAAGCTAGCACACGCTGGCTGATAAAGAGTTGAAAATCACGGAACGGGTGGAAAAAGGTGATTTTTTCAGCGGGAAGCCGGCCGCGAGACTATCGATTGCGTCTTGAAACACGCGTACGACGACACGCGGAGCGGATTACGCCGGAAAGACGCGTCGCGATCGCGTTACCATGCAAACCAACTTAGCACTCTGTCTGTGCGGCGGCATTTTCGATCTCTCAACGCAGCAGGATGTCGTAAATATTTGTTGTTCGATGGAAAAAAGAGAAGAAGGATAAAAGAGCAACGATTCTTTCGTGGAATGAGGGTCGTGATTAATATTCATTAGAAATGGGGAAAAAAAGGACAAAGGAGAGAAATATAATAAAAGGGAAAACAGGGGGGCAAACGAGGAGAAGGATAGAGGCGACCACTGAAAGAGGCACTCGCGCGTCGACAATAAAAATGATATCGCGCACAGTATGAAAAGCAAAGGGTGTGACTGGTGGACGACGGAGGTGGTGGTCGTAGTACGAGCATGCAGCCGGCTCGAGAGAGGATGAACGAACCGGGAACTCACGCGGATTCTCTACGGGTATCTTTAATATCTTTAATCCACACCCCTACGCGGGAACGCTGAACGGAGGAAGTATGCATGTGCACAGGGAGCACCCCGTGCTATACATCGTACGAGAGAGCTCGTAGACATGCTCACGAGGGGTGAGCTCCTCTGTGTTTGAGCTACGCAGGCGCGGTTTATCGACTACCGCATATATATACACGGAAGCAGAGAGAAAGAGAGAAAAGAGCGAGAAAAGCGTTTCGTTTCGTTTCGTTTCGTTTCGTTTCGCAGTAACCCGAACAATTTCTCTGGCCATGCAGGATCCTCCTCTCTCTTCTCTTTGTTCGTCCAGCGTTCGTCTCGGCTCCGGATATTTGTCCGGATTGCAATTGCACGGGGCTTTTTCCTACTCGTTTTCCACCTCCTCGTGGGACACCACGCTTCTCCGCCTTTGCTTTCTTCGGTCGTTCTTCTAATGCTCTCGCCTATTTCCCCTGTTCTTTTTCGGTATCCTTCTTTGCTACCTCCAACACCACTCTTTCCTCGGTTTTACGCGACGTTTTCCTTCCTCTGGCATCGTCTCGATCTCCGCGTAAAGCAATATTTCACAGAGAATGGACGCGAAGTCCAACCAAGAGTTTACGATACTGCGGTAAAATCGTTTCGAGATGCTCGATGACCGATCAAGCGGCGGCATCCTTTCTCGAAATACGAACCGAATAGAGGTAGCTATCTGCTTGGTTTTTTGCCAGAGTCTACGTATATACAGGGTGTTCTGTAAACAGGAGGGGGATGAACAATAATATCACGTGTTCTCTCTTATTTAATACAATAAACACAAACGTAAATAAAAATACTAATCTACAAAGGAATCCCTTAATACTCAGACAAATATTCAAACTTAATTTTCTCTAAAACAAAATCACGTGTAAAAAAAGATGTCTTCTACGTTTTCTGCTTATTTTTTAAATTACCTTTTCCCATTTGTATCACCAGTTAAAAGACAATCTGTATACATATAGATACAAACGCGTGTTAGAGAGAATGAGTCGCGAACATCGCGCATCCAGTCCTTTTCTTTCGAGACCATTCGCATCCCCTGGCTCTATCAGGATACCAATTTCGCTCGAGTTCCACGCAGGGCTGATGTCGAGTCTCGTGATTTGCATAATTTTCTGGCAACCACTGGGAAGCATCTTCGAACGGGAGCGCGGATGACTTGGACGTCGGGGCTGAATAACGTTTTCGACGGACCTCCTCGTTCTCCCTCAGCGCGCCTGTTGATCGTTTTATGAAAATTTCATGACACGGCCATCGTGACGGGATGGGTCGTTCGACCTCCTCGTAATACCTCTTCGCTCTGTACGCGTTATAATATTCGATCTGGGTTAGAGAGGGTTCATTACGAAAATCGCCGAGGGCGATTGCCGCAATCGTGCGCGCCTTTTCGATTATATCGATATAGGATGGGCCTGTGTAAGGTATAAATCGCGCGGGAAACATCTGTCCTCCGGCGTAGAAATTCCAGCCGCCTTCCGTTCCTTCAAAAATATTGCCCTTCTCCCATGACCACTCGGTAGGACCGGTAAATTAATAGCCGTTCGGTTCGTTAAACGGCGTTAAATCTGAGGGTGTTCGCTGTCAAACCTCTTATTCGAACCTTGTAACGAGTTATCGGGGCCCATTTCGAATCGAGCAGCTGTCTCTCGAAAATGTAAATGTGCCTGTTATTTATTGTTTCCACTCCCTTTTTCTTCTTCCCCGCCTTCTTCTTCTTCTTCTTCTTTTTTCTTCGTTCAAGGGATCGTGACCATCGAAGATCGACCACATGCAGAAATTTTCCTTTTCTCCCTTCATTATTTTTATTCATTAGAAATAAGAACTGCCCCTGTTGAAAGGATTATTTTCGTTATTAGAATTCTCTCATGTCTCTCAATTTCACGAAAAAAGATGAAAAATATTAAAAGCTTCAACTTAACTAGATCGAGTTTAATTCGATGGTCAGGGAGTGCATTCTATTCTCCAGTTGTCAAGTCGAAAAAGGAAAATCCCTTACGAACAGGTGATAGACCAGGGACCAACAGGTAGGAATCCAGGTCCATCGGTGCGGGTCAAGAAATGCATAAATTAAAGTAGGGGCGCGCGCTAAAGGGTCCACTTCCCTGGCTGAGAACCTGTAATTTATTCTCGACGACTACGTCGTCGTTCAACGAGGCTAAGAGGACTATTCATTAAGACGAGCCAGCGTTTGCTTAAAGCGAGAACCGTTCTCATCTTGGTTTTACCGATTTCGCGGCTCTCGATTTGGGGCTAGTTTTTTCCTTTTTCTTTTTTTTTTTTGTTTTTTTCCTTGGCTCCTTAAGTTTTTTAACTCTCGATAATTTCGTTTGACTTGGAAGTTACACGATTCCTGTGTCTGCATTGGGTTAGGCGAAATGAACTGTTGCTAAATTTTCAGAGATATATATATATCATACTTACGAACCTGTTGGCTCATTTGATGGTCAGAAACTGCTTCAATGCGGGATTAAAAATTTATAAAATATGATTAATTTTAGTTAACTCTTTTGATTTGACTTTAACAATTTTGATTTTGACAATTAAATTTAGAATTTATAGTCTACAACCAAAGAAGAAAGTGCCGTTTATTAGCAGTATTTGCTACTAATCATTAATTGCCTATTAATTTGTACATTTTGATAAAATCATCTACCGTTACCATAAATTTACTGAAATTTGTACTAAAAAATAGTTAAGAAACCATATATTTTTCGATATATTTATATGGAACACTCATAATAGCTAGCTCGATATACCAATCGTATAATTCACTTCACATTGACTATCAGCAATGTATCTTAATTTAAAAATTAGTACGAAATAATTACATATTGGCCAGGAAGCTTATGAATCAAATCGACCTATGGGATTATAAGGGTTAATTCTAGTAAATGCAAAATCTGTTTCTGATACAGACTGTGTAACAGTGTATTATAAAGCAAACAGGCTCTGAGAATTATTACGTCTAAAATATCGATAATAATCCATGTGACAAATTAATTCGTTTTTTTTTTCACTTGATCAATTGAAATAAAGAAATACATACGTATGTTTGACGAAATATGCGTGCAAAGACCATTTATCTTCAAGGTATAAGGCATTGTGGTCTATCTATCATTATTTATGGGTCTCTACAAAGAAAGAGGAATTCATCGTATCAATCATACAATGTATCTATCGGTGTCAGAACTATAAACAGAAAGGTTATCTAAAGATGAAAGAATGCTATGAGATAATCTATGTAGCCTACCTTTAGAGATTAGGTTTAAGGAGATGAGTTCAGCTGTTTCTAAAAATGAACGGTGGATATTTATTGTACATTTTGAACATTTATTGTAGAACGAAGTTTTGTAATGTCCGATTAAATAGAACCTCTTGTTACTTTGAAACGAACAATTTTTACATTCAATATTTTTATTAAGTATTATTCTTAGTTAAGTATGTTGTTATTCAGTATTTTTATTTACCTTCATGTATACTAAGTGTCTTTAGAACTAGGTATAACCGTTTTTAAAGCTATATCTTTTAACTTTTTAATACTTATTATTACCGCGTCGTAATATTTTACCATAAAATGCCATTTTTGTGCCAACAAGCAATCTATTTATAATAATTGCCCCTATTTATTTAGAGTGAGGGAAAAGGTGAAAAGAAAATATTAGAAAAATTGTGACAGACAATTAGACCTAATTTTCGTTTTTTTTTTTCTCTCGTAAGGAAAAGAAATTCCAATCACAAAGGCTTAACTAAAGAAAGGTGTAATAGAGCGAATATTTCAAATGGATGAAACCTGCGATTTGTTTAGCCAGGAAATATCAATAACGGATACCGATCCGTTGTTGGTTTTACACGAATAACAAACAATCCCGATTTCGTGCAAAGTGTCCAATGATATTAACGTTTAATCAGTTAGTGTATACGCTAGATCTAGGGTAATTGCTATACTGGAGCATTTATAACATCGCGTTCTTTCAGTTTCGTGTACACAACGTACGTGGCTCATGCATATTCGCGTTTTAGTGATAAGCAATAACGAGCACCTTTAATTTCGCTATAGATTCGAATAAAGCGAGATAGAAAGGTATTTTCAATTCATAACGACTGTGTTTTCATTTGCATCGTTCTGTTACGTCGTAAGAGTAATAATTAGTTTCTAAATTGCAATTATGTTACGAGTGCAGTACGAGTTGCTGTTCTCTCGATGGAGATCTCGTGAATTTAAAGGGAATTTAATTTCTTTCTTTCACGTTTTGTTCCAATTCATATTGTGATGTCATCGTGAGGTAACAGATTTTAAATTAAAGTGATTAAATGAATATCTAAAATCTTACATAAATTATAAATTCAGATCGATAACTCTTGTATATCTGCTAAAACATTTATTTAATCTTTAAATCGAAATAAAATACTTTTACCTTAATCCGTGCTCGCAATGCGCGACACATTTTATATAATTTAAATGGATTTTATAGTTCGTTATAACTCATATCTCTAAATAATCTTCTATCTGTTCAAATGTGAAAAATCAAGAAACTCATAGCACATCACGCATCCATTATACCTATATCAAATTGTAATTTTCTAGTTTGCAATTCTGTGAAAATTTTGTATTTTGCTACGGAAATTCTGTACACGATTATCGACCCAAAACTTTATAACTTTTATTTCTTTTAAATACAAAGAAATATATTAGACAAATTACACTGTTCAACAAATTTTTATTTTTTTCCGATTTTGCAAACGTCAGTAGACGCGCACTTTTTTGTACAATTTTTTGAACTATACACGAGCCTGCAAACCATTTTTCTTCAATGTTACTCAATGCCCGCGTGTAATGGTCACGCGTATTTAGCGGTTTCGTTATACCGAATGGCAGGCAAGGCAACCTTTAATGTTGAGTACCACTGCCACCGCAACGTGTGTTGTCAAGCTGTTTCGTTTTTTTATTGGAATCAGAACATAATTTTCTAGCTTTTCTTGATGCTCTCTTTAGCAAAAATGTCTGTTCTATCACGTGTTATAGCTAGATTTTGTGCTGAACTTCTAATTTTTGAAATAAACTGAAAAATATAAACTAAAAATGATGCATTTTATGTGTTATTTTCACTTTTATTATTATTTAAACATATTCAAATGTTTATAATGTAATGACGATACAATATTGTAAAAGCATATAATGCCTGCAAAATTGAAAATTTGCAATCTTTTCTTTTAAATTGATTTTTTCGAAAGCTATAGGTTCTAGGAAAAACGAGATTTTTGAAGATTCGTGTTTAACTCGCAAAAGTGTTCTAATAATAGAAATATTATATATAACAAAGTAAATATTAAAAAGATATTAAAAAGTATTAAAGAGTAAACATTACATATAACAAAGATAAACCATCGAGATTTACGCAAAAATAGTTAAAAAAATAAATATAAAAATCTTTGAACAGAATCTACCTCATCTTTTGTAAATTTTATCATATTAATTCGAAAGAAATTCAAAGACTATGTACACATGTGGCAACAAAAGACGCTGAGAAAGCATAATCTTCGAGTAAATTAAATAACTCATGAGTGCCTAGCGTGTCGCATCAATTTGCATCCCGTTATTATTCCAACGGAACGATCAACTTCTGAACAACAATGTTACAAGTTCACGGACCATTAAGCGAGCAAATGAATTTTACGTACAAAGCGCGTCGTATCGCGTATACGTAGAATTTTACCCATCCCGACAACCTAGTTCGAAGTTAGTCGTCGTTTAATGACTTTTCTTTTGACGCGGCAAGAAAATGGAGCGTGTTGTGGATTATCACTCTCGTTTCGCCAAAAATTGCGCTTAATGACTTTTACTGCCGCCTCTGTGGCAACGGAGATGCCCGAATACGAGCCCAAAGCATCTATTATCTCCTTTATATTCGCTGCTGGTCAAAGATTATCATTTTTACGATGTTATATATCAAAAAATAATTTTACATACAATACATATTTTTTATACTTCGAGACTTTATATACGTAAAACTCACGTAAAAAGCGTTATATACGTAAGAAACACCCCTCCTTTATAAGTATTAGGATTCCTGCTGATCTCATGAAATACATTTCTGATAAAGTACACCAAGTTTGCGATAATCTTTCGTAGGATTTTATTTGACTAAAAATAACCTTTTTATAGAGTATACAAAGATTTTTTGCGGTGAATATATGTGATATACGCAGTGAACGTATTAAAGAGCATTCGATGACACTCGAGACGTGTAGGATGAATAGGGATCTTGTACAAATTGAGATCGCTGCCTACAAAAATTAGAACCATTCATTGCTCACATAGACAGATGCTTATTTGTCACTAGAAGAAGCGTGAAATGCGGTCATGGAGCATAATGATTCCTCCAATTTGGTAAATTGAGCCGACTGCGTTTCTTTTATATTTGTGGAGCTAAAACTCGAAGTTTTTTTAGGACGAGAGGAAGAAGCTTATGAGGACAAAAAAAATGAAAAATTTTCGAGAACGTCACGATTGTAGCGTGTGATTAATAAACTGCGAATATTTATGTAAATTAATATCTTTGCAAATTATAACAATGAAAGAGATGAAATCTAAATAGAATAGGATTTATACACATGTTGCCAAACCAGATCTTGATTATTGTACGTTGCAAAATACTCTACGTTCTTATAATTTCATATCTAAACTAATTCTTCAATTTATGGAGATATTCTGCTTACGTCAAGAAGCATCTCATCGGGGCAATACTTCCGCTTTGACAAAATGTTAGACATCGATTTCTTTACTTTAGATTCACATCGCAGTGGTAGGTAAACGATACTGTATCTAGGACAAGTTAATGGAATAATCTGCTGAAAGATGTCCAAATTTTCTTACAATTAAAAACAGAAACTCTTCACATTATCCAAAAAAAATTCCATAAAATAAAGAAAATAAATTCTCCGTGTCTTAATCTTCATCCGTCTTACCTACATAATGAACATGGTGTTATATTTTAGCTTCTATTCTTTGAACAAATCTGTCAATACATTGTATGATCATCGTGTCCCAGAAATTAATCTGAATAAAAAAATTCTTGTCGTTCAAACAAGAAACACGTCGATCTATTAATGAAACGTCGATAAAGCGAAAATAATACGCTCACAGAGATCCAAGGTGTATTAGAAGTAAAAAGTGAATTAACTCTAAAAGTTCTACAAAACACAGAAAAATAATTTTTCTGACAATTTTTTCTTCCACTATTCACTTTATAAAAAATATCATTTACCATTTATTTTATCTTGAATCCACGTTTCTGATTGTATCTTAGGACCGCCCTATCGTAAAAACCAAGCTCAACAGGACAGAAAACTTGTTATCGTTCCAACGAGAAGCCAGTCGGTCTCTTGAAATCGGTATCGAAATTGGTATATGCACCAACGATAAAGAAAAGTTGGATATAGTGTTCAGAGCGCGAAAAGCCTGTAGCTCGTAGCCATCGCTGCGGGGTGTAGCCTGCACCACCCTGCGGTTAGCCAAGAGCTGGTATGAGTTTGGCTCATCTTCAGTTCAGTTTCGGAGCCACCAAGGCTGGAACAAGATGAGTTGGAAACGGAAAAGAGTGGAGGGGATCCCTGTAAATTGAATGACTTGCCCCGTTATATGTTGCCCTCACCGGTTTTCTTTGCTTTATACCATTCTCAGAAATTGGCCAGAACCCGCGCTCAGATTCCATTATAGACAAGAAGTCAACGCACAACCTAGCCAGCTCGTTCGATGCCATTTCCGTATGTATTATGCATGGCCCAGACAAATTTCGTTATCCGTGGGCAGATAAGAAAACGCCGTCATTTATTATTTATTTTCCCTCTATCGGTAAACGGGAAAAATCCCCGATCCAGTCGCGACTACTGAATATTTTAAGGTGCTTTTCACGGGGAAAAATGGGAACTAAAGAGGACAACCATAACACGAAATTCAAATTATTAGACGTATCTGGAAGCTTTGATTATGTGAAAAGCCATTATCCGTTCGTTCGTGGATCCGTTCTTAATGCGTCGATTGAAAATTGAAAATGAGACCTTTTGTCCCGAGGGCTTATGACACTTTTAACCGGTTTCGTTATATCAGTTCGCTGAAATCAACCGCTCGAAATTTATCGCTTTTTAAGCGCGATTTAGACGAACGATTTCCCGGCAATTCTATTCGTTTTTAATTGAAATTTTAACGCCGAGAATTAAAAAGGGATAGAAAGTCGCTTTGATACGAAAAATGGCAAATTTTTGGTGTATTTAAAGATCACAAAGGGAAAGTACGATGATCATTTTTTTGTGTTTTATAGGAGAGAAATTTTTATATTCGATATATTGTCAATCAAACATGTATTATCAAAATCCATTTCCTGTTTAATTTTGAGGTTTAATTTTGACAAAAATCCTTAAAAAGGATTTTTACCTTAAAAACTTTTTTCATCGTCAACAGATTAATTGCTATCGTGTATTGATGTCTGTGGTATTGGTTTAGAATTAATAATAAAATCATCCAAATATATAAGGCTAATAATATTTAACGTATTCGATACTAAAAGCATTAACGTACATAGAACGGGAATTTGACCTGTACTTTTCCAATAGAAAGATAGAAAATTTCTGATTAACAAGTTGAGTGCCGCGCTATTTTCGTCCGATTTTTAGCTCAAGCTACCTGCACCGCTAATGGTAATCTATCACTCTATCACTTGGTTTACATGCGCTGAAAACATCGATGGTTTGAATCGAAAGTTCAGCATGGCCTATATATGTACACCCCACGCAATACTAAACGTATTAAAAACAAAACTTGGTCGAACTGAATCAAATAATATAAACCACTTTTTAAATCGTAAAATAGAGACTGGCAGTTGTGTTTTTAAATGTAGGAGGATCTTATTAAGATACAGTCTCAAGATGTTGTTAAACCACGTAAATGTGCCAAAACTATCGTACGTCTCCACAGCGGAGCCAAGTTTTATAAGCTATTCTAAGCAATCTGATGTTTGCCCGAAGTTACGAATTGTATCATGCGAACTCGACAACTGTAACAGCTAAGTTTCGCCACTCAGGTCTCGGTACAGTAACGGTCCAGTCTTTTTGCAAAACTTGCTCAAGAAAGGTCTTATCTTTGTCAAATAGCGCGCCCAGTAGAGTCGTTGTAATTAAACTTGTTATTAACGTACTCCTTTAGCAACATCAATGGAAAGAAATACTTCGCTTATTCCCCTAAAATAAGTGAGACGTTCGACTTGATATACATAGCTTGATTTACAAATAAGAAATTGAAACTCATAATGATGTAGCCTAATATAAGATAAGATAAGTTTTGAGTATATAAATTATATTTGTTCTGTGGATGTTTATGTGATATCATATTTTTATGAACGTAACTAAATAAGTGTAACTTCAATAGAAATTTAGTGCACTCACTCGATATTATAACAACTTCTTTATTCCACATGTGTTATATATTTTTGCATATTATGTACATTCGATGCATTCTCGTACTTTCTCATAAATTTTCCATAAATGCATAAACATCCTTAGTCTAGTAAATTAATCTAAACGCAGTAATTAGATCTCATAGAACACAACAGAACGCGTTTAAAGGTATCTCAGAGAACAACAACTAAAATAAACTAATCGAACGAAGCAATAAAACGCTATAAGGAGGTACCTACCCCGTCGTTGAAAGCCATGTAATACGGACCTAATTTCACGGAAGCGACCAACACAAATATTTTCCCCAGGCAAGGATCGTTTCGGCTAATACAGCAGCCCTTCACCCTTATCGTCCTCTGCTCGTAGACAAGTGTTGTTTATCAGACTGATGTCACTTATAGCGATGACCAGAAAGCCCGAATTTCGAGGTAATCACGCTCCCCTTGATCCGGGCTTCGCGGGCACCCATCGGTTTCACCCTCGTCTTCACGACTTTCGTCGTCTTCCTCCATCCTCTGCGAAGACATCCTCGCTTCGTAGAAAATCCGCTGTCTGGTCCAGCTACGACTTGATAGCTAGGACGAAAACGAAAAAGAGGAGAGAGAGAAAAAACCAGCGACTGATTTCCCGGAGAAAATAACGCTCGACCTGCCATACGGGATATTACATACTGCGGATGTTAACGTTCACCCCTGTTATATTTTTGTTCTCTCTTTTTTTTTCCCCATTCTTTTTTCTTTCTTTCTCTTTTGTTTTTTCTTTTTTTTTTTTGCTGCCGCGAGGTCACGGGTCCTGGGAGAGGGAGCAGAAACAGAGAACGGGGGACATATAGCTCTGTCAGATAGCGGAATGCTGTAAATCTGTGCATTATACATGACAGCGAGATCAGCGCCATTTGTTATTTCGGGTTAGAGAGAAAGGGGGTGCAGGGCGCAGAAAAGGGGACGTGAAAAATTACTGGCACGGCCAGCACTTACCGAAACGAGACCTTTTCGGATTCGCTGGTTGGAACACTTGCCAGGGGACTAGTTACGGAATTGAAATTATCGACGATGGCCACGCGTTAATGTTTCGTGGTGGTGGTCGTTGACGGTGATCTCGCGACCGCGTTCCTACGAAATGCTCCTTTTGTGAAACGCGATTCCTTTTGTCCGCGCCATCCTGCAACGCCGAGTGAATCAAAGTGTTTGAACGCTCGTGGTTAGATCTTTGTGTTGGCCTCTCTAGTCTTTTTTCTTTTCTTTTTTTATTTATTCAATGGGTCAATGCTGGGGGACTGATCGTTTCGATGTAAACGTTGAATCAGATTCCATAGGAATGGATTCCTTTAGTCCATTTTAAACGCCTCGATCAGCTTTCGAGGTTTTGGGATTCGATATTATGGTAATGATATTATAATTCGTAATTTTAATAACTTTAGTATCGGGACATTGTACAACTTTTACTTTGTCGCACTGTGATTCTGACGTATCCACGTATTATGATTTTGATACATTTTCACGATGAGGAAAGAAAATGTTTAATCGCAAATTACATTAATGCGTATGATCTACTTGGGAAGAGTACAATTTTATTTTACTCAAATCGTATTTTACTGAAATAAACGATAATGTTTCGAAACTGTAGATAAAATATACACCGAATTCGTTTGATGCATTAATAAGTTCAAAATATATCCATATATTTATGATGATAATTCAATATTTCACATACTCCATTAAACTTTGTTTTCAGAGTACTTGGTTCCATTATTCCGTCATTATTGTAGTTTATTATGCGACTCTACATTGTGGGTTAAAAATAACGGCAATTCTCTACTTCTGAAGAGTTGGTAGAAGACTAGTCAGAAAATATTCATCGAATCAATGAAATGGCTCTGGACTTGAAGTTGTAGGCTGGGTTGGAGTAACTTTCAAAGTTAGAAACCTTTGCGATATTACTAACAATAAGAAGATTTTCAATGGATGCAAAACAACCAGTTTGTGTATATTTCCAAATATCTTTAAAATAGACATCGTGGAAAAAACATTAAGTATTCTCCTAGTTTAGAAAATTGATTTAAAAAGTTAAAAAATTTATTATAATTAACTAATAATTATACGAACAATAAATATCTCATTCTATAAAAGAAAATTGATCGGAATGAATAAATATTTCTATTTATTTCGATTTAATGTTTAACCGCAAGCATAATAAAGATATAAATGTACAAATAGACGTTCATTGATTTAATTAAACTCGCATAATTAATTTTAGATCATCGTTGTTTCCCAGCATCCAGCGAATTCGTTCTTGGAAAGTAAATATTCAATAATTCTCGTGCAATTTCCGTAGTTATCTCTTTCCATAACTATTTATCACTCTCAAGCGTTCGTAATCAAATTAAAAGCGTTCTACCAGCAAAATTCAGATTAAAAGCTGCTCGTTGGCTCGATTAGGCGTCAGGCGTCCCTGACATCTGCTGATCGCCATTATTTCCCAACGCCGAACTTACATCGATAACTTCTCGAAATTTAAACACGTAACACATTACCACCACAAGGCTTCCACAATTTTGGTGCTTCTCTCGCTTTCGTATGCACCGCGCTTTTCATTTTTAATTTAATCCTTGACTTTCTAACTTCTCAGCCGCAAAGTGTTTTCTATAGTTCTCCGCGGTTAAAGTAATCATTAGAGCATGTTTATTCTAGCGTTAAAAATGTTTTCAACGTAAATGTAAATACCGGTGACCGCAGGTTGACTTGATCAAAAGCGAATCGCGACTCGAGAAATATTCAGAGACACTGTCAGAAGAACCCACTTAACCGCATGTCCTCGAGGAAACTCAAACCGTTCTATCGCTAAAAGGCTACCTCTGAAAGAAAGAAAAAGAAAAAACTTGGTCGAGCAATTCGAGCAAATTTCGCGTTCGGTTTTCCCAGTTATTCCCGATGATGAGTACTCGAACGAGCAACTTTACAGTTCTGTGTTCGCCATGCACACGCGCGCGTTCACACACCGTCGAGATAATAAAAACGACTGGTCGAATAAAGTTTTTATCGGCTTGTTAATTTTCGAAGCGGCCGCGGCAACGAGGCTCACGCGATTCGCTTTTGAAACTATTCCTCGCTGCTTATCATTGTTCCTTTCGCGCCGTATTCCCCACGAGGGACTAATGTTATTTATTCTGCAGTGCATGGAAAAAAGTTAACACACAAATGCTTCGCTATTCTGCGTAAATACCAACATACATATATACACACATACACACGTGTACGATGTATTATACACGACGGAGAAGCCGGACGCAACGATGGACGGGCAAAATCTGAACACGAATTGAACATGCAGGTGTCCGTAAATAAACTCGTTGCATCGAGTTTGTTGCGGCGAACCGTTGGAACGTGAAGGGTGGTTACGCTTTCGCGGCTTGTTCGCCCGCTACAAAGCCTCGCCCGTGGACCGGGGCTTTTTATTTCGCGAAACTGTTTAGCCCGGTCCCAACGCCTCCGGTCGGGGAATATCGTTTACATAATTACAACGGCCAACCAGCGAGCGCGCCAACCGGAAGAGCCGCTCTTCCACAGCCTGCGTGTATGTATTATATTGCGGACCAGTATGCAATAACGAAAGGAGGAAAGGTTATTTTAAGTCCAACAACTTACGCGCAACCATTAAAGGTTATAGGTCTCTATTCAATATTAAAGTACTGGCTCTCGTGGTATGGTAGACAACGTTCCTATTACACAATAGCAAAGAACGACAATCACGTCGGAAGGTGGACGTTGCTGGGGATGGGACGGAAGTTAGCGAGTTGCGATTCAAACATAAGCAATCGTGGGAAAACGTCTTTATCCGAGGGAAAGTATAGGAAAGCGGCGACTATGGCTATAGAAAGTTGAGTGATCGCGTAACTCGAAACTTTCGCGGACTTAGGGTACGATTCTAAGGTTCTTTTAGTTCCCGTATGCGAGTATGTATACGCGTGGTGAGCTGGCCTTCTGGCATTGGACCAATGACATGTTGTTGAATTCATTTTATAAAGGGAGAGACAGGCCAGCCAGTTTCTACGTGGACTGTTTCCAATAGGCGCGATTCGATCGTCGTTGGATAAAAAAAAAAAGGAAAATTGATTCGATGTTTAGCATATTGAGAATGCTCGACGTGCTTCGAATGGATAAAATGGCGGAGGCGTTGGTTATAACCGGCCTGTAGTACTCGAGCTATTTTTTCCCTTTTTTTCATGTAGTTGGTCAAGCTGTTTGTGTCTCTGGATGCTATTATCTCGTTGATGGCAGCACAGTGGGGGGAAATACACGAAATGGCAATGAGACTGAGAAATTTATGAGCAAAAGTCGAATGTGTACTTATATATAATTTAATAACACTATAAACGTGCATACCATGATATTGATTTGCGGATGGTAATCAATATTAAGATACTGTTGTGCCGATCCCATTTTCCTTCGTTTACGTTACGGTACTACCTATTTTATTACAGTACCATGACTCCGTTCATACGCTCTCTCTCTCTCTCACATACACACACATACACACTCTCACTCCATCTCTCTTTCTCTCTCTCTCTTTCTCTCTGTATACACACAAGCTGGATTTCTATTACTTTTCTTAGAATTTGCACCTGTAATTTGTGAACCGTATCTCGGGTAATTTGAATCAGCGCTGGAACGAAGCACGATCTCTTCATCTTACAAAGAGCATAATTTTCTCTCGCGCAGCATGTTGCTGAAAGGAAGGACAAAACAACGTTAGATATATTTAAAACATTGATTTAAAATGATTAAAAATACAAGAAATTATTCAGTTCCTTTTTTGTTTTCATTTATTTATGTATTTTTTCTGTATTAAACGCAGTCAGTTTTGTGTAAAATGTTCTCCGGCAACAGATCTGCAAAACTGTCGGCTACACGCGTTGTCAATCCCACGCAGTGTCATGAACCGTTTTCTATATACAAACACTCTGTTAATGTAGATGTTTTTAATAAAATGATATTATAAACAAAAGAAAAATTCACAAAACATTTAACACGATTTTTGGCAAGAATAACATTTTTTGCATTATTCTCTTTTCCTTTTTCATTTCACACCTATATAGATACATTATACGATAACATTCCCTAATTAAACCTTCATTGTTTCATAAATTGCAGGCGTTTATTTTGATATTACCATTTGTATGAGATTTTTTGCCATGTTTCTCTGAATATTCATTTCAAATGGGGTAGTTACGTTACGGTCTACAAGCTGCAACATAATATGTGAGACTCATTTGGAAATTGTATCTGGCACTTGAAAACTATCATTTTTGCTTTCCAGTAACTCGCGTTCGCTTCTCTGTGGCAGCAGGTGTTCCAAATGACCACCATGTATTTTAACAAGTCTTATTCTTTTAACATATCCAGCTGTTACTAGAATTTGCTGGCAGCCTTGTTTAATTCGTTACAAGACTCTCTCCTGATTATTAATGAAAGCTGTTGCAGATAACGCGTCTAAAATAGGGTCAACGACTAAAATTCTACTGAATTATTTCTTACAAAATAACTGAATAACAAAATTATAGAAATTTGTAAATATCTAATATCTTTAATATTTAAAATTTGCTAATAATTTTCTGTCAGTCATTCGCTTTATATCTCCTTTAAGGGGTCTTTGAAAAATATTTATATTCAGATTGATTTTATCTCATTAATTGGTTGAAAATATAGCCCTTTTTAGTAACTACTTAATGAAATTACGTGGAAATTATTGAATGGGAAAGTCCTCCGAGTTGGGTTATTTCCCCAGCAATCCTGAAAGAAAAATAATGACTCGTTTCGAATTTACGATGTCTACCGTGATTACAAGTTCAGCCGAGTTTTACGTCTCTGTGCTTTGCCAGCGGACAATGGCAGCCTCGGCAAACACTCGTTTCAATTACATACAAACATGTTAGGGCTTGATTGAGCCAGAGATATTTTAAAGTGAATTTGTTTTTCTTTTATTAGCAATCTGACGTTATCGCGACTATATAGAATTTATATTTTATACATTAATTAGCAGTTTAAATTTTAGGTTCGGTAGAAAATAGGGGGAATGTAAGATACAGAAGATAAGTGTAAAAGCAAGGCCATTTTTTTGCAAAAACGTCGAAATAAGTTACTACCATATAATAGTAGAAACGAATTTACTTTTACTAAAGAACTTACTTTGAATTTATTATCTACGTCTACTTGAATTTTATTTTGTTTATCTATTACTCTACTGTATTATTGTTTTATTACGATGTTACAGGGTAGTTCCAGTCGAGGAGGAGTTCATATGGAATGGCATCACGTGGACCGTCGACGACGACGCTGCCAACCGCGATAGCGTTGGCCGTCGCGATGTCAGTGATGGCGAACGGTCTTTGTCCAACGCAATGCCATTGCGACGACGAGAGCTTGCACGCGTCCTGTGCTTACGCGAGCCTCGAGGTCGTTCCGATCCAATTGAACCCGGAGATCAGACATTTGGATCTGTCCAACAATCGTGTCGGCAATATTCACCTGTCGTTCGGTTTCTACGGTAACCTGGAAACGCTTGATCTCACGTCGAACGCTATCCACACGTTGGGCTCGGACAATTTCGTCTTCCAAAAGAATCTGATCACATTGAACGTAAGCGGTAACGCCGTCAGAGCCTTGGCCAAGAATTCCTTGCAAGGTTTAGACTCTTTAAAGGAATTAAACTTAGCCAGCAACAATATCTCCGACATGGACGAGCAAGCGTTCAAAACCACCAGTGAACTAGAAATCTTGAATCTAAGCGACAACTCGATCACTAGTTTGCCAGAAGGATTATTAAAGAATCTGCACAAAATCCGCACGTTGATCTTGCACGGTAACTTTCTGTTAGAAATCCCCACCGACAATTTAGCTCTGGCTCCGAGCTTGGAGAACGTCGACCTATCCGACAATTTGATCCAGGAGCTTGACAGAGACTCGTTGCCGTCGTTGCCCTTGTTAGTATCGTTAAACCTGGCGAACAACGTTATCAGGAATATCGCTGACGACGCGTTCGACCGACTACCTGACCTACTGCACTTAGATCTGTCCGGAAACAATCTGACATCCGTACCCACGTCCGCACTGGCTAGGCTGAACGTTTTATCGAACCTGATTCTTAGTCGTAATCCACTAGGTATTTTAGAAGCCGGTGGATTTCGCAATCTATTTGAGCTAAGAAGCCTGGAGCTGAACGATTGCACGATCATTAGCGTGCACGCGCGAGCGTTCGCTGACAACGTGAACTTGGAACGAATTTCGTTGGATGGTAATCGAGGTTTGAAAGAGCTACCAGCAAGGGTTCTCTATAGCGCCAGATATCTGAAATGGGTCTCTCTACGTCGATGCAGCCTGTCGACCCTGCAGCCCACGCAATTCCCTGTGGACGGCTTGTCGTCTCTTCGCGTCGGTGGCAATCCCCTGGTCTGCAATTGCTCTGTGCACTGGCTGTGGAACGTTATCAGAGCGGAAGAGCGGCGGAACGAGTCGAGGCTCGAGTTAGATACCCACGATATCATCTGTACCGACGAGGAATTCGCCGGGAAAGCCCTAATCGCTCTGTCGGAGGGTTCGTTGCGGTGTCGGCTCAATCCTCTCTATCTGTCGTTGTCAGTAGTCGGTTGTGTAGCCGCGACGGTGACCATTATGGCGCTGATAGCGCATGTGACGCGGTCCAAGAGGAAGAAACGTCTGGCGTACGCGGCGCCCAATCGACCGGAATTCCTTGTCTACGTGGGCAGGAACAACGACGAACTGGACAAGAATGCGGAATCGTACAGCAGACGGCTGTTGGCTCGGAACGAGGACACGCCGTACGATACTCCACGCGGGAAGCCGGGACAAAGAAGCCCGCAACCGCAGGATACGAACATCTACGAGACGCCTAGATACACCAGACCGACGACTAATCGTCGCGATACTGGCACCGATCCGACGTTTACCAGGCAAGCGGAAGAGGGTGTATACGCGGTGGCTGACGTCACCGATCTTCGCGACGAACCACCGGAAGTGCTGTCGCTTTATCGCATGCAGAGCCCCACGGCTCCCAGATCGAACGTTCACCGACTGGACTATGGTTATGACTACGAGTACGATTACGATTACGAACCGCCGCTTCCGCAAAAACCTCACGTGGTGTTCGTTTGAGAGAACGGCAGCGTCTTAACGCTACCCGATCTGTGAGAACAGAGATGGTTTTCAACCCTCTGGAGATTACCGAGATCCGTAACACGAAGAAACCGAGCCGCTAGCTCTTCGTTCAGGGAGAAGATACTTTCCGAATCCCACGGAGAAGATTCATAGAGGAAATGACGGATTAGCTAGTGACGCGTGCTAGTTTCGTCTTGTACTTCAGTCACGTCCGGGGATTACGGAAGAAATTCCAGTAGCGACAGTCTCGCGCGCTAGATCTATCGTTGTTGCGAGCTAGTAGAGAACAGAGGGAGGGAGGAGAGTGCTTTGGACAAGACCTTAATAGGGCTGGATCTATTCTGACTGATTGGCCAAGATCAAATGTTATACGGTAATCCTTCCTTCACCGAAGGTATCGATTCTGTCGTCCATAAGAGGTATGCATGGAGTCGAGGCATACTACCTCTCTCTCTCTCTCTCTCTCTCTGTCTCTCTCTTTCTCTCTGTCTGATCCTTCTCTCTGTCCGAAGAAAATTTAACGCATTGCTCGCGGATGGTAGATTGGTTCGAATCATTCGACTACGGATATACTATGCCCACCATAGGATCTTCAGCATCATCAAGAGAATAGCATTCCATCGTCCATCGCGCAGAAACGGGGACAGATGGTGGACTAGACTCATGGTGGACGGGCTGAAAATGAAATGTCTTCCGAGAGATAGTCGCGCCGCTGGAGAACAGCAGAATGCATTTTCGCTGGGGGAACGCAATCTGACTCGGAATGTAAATTGTACGGCGCATAAACGTGGCCACCGTTGTATTACACAGGGACTGGGAATAGGGAGGCTACGGGAACGTATTTATTTTCACGGATTGCGTCGGATTCCGTTGGTTCAGTGCAAATGCTGGGCGCCGTGTTCCGAGGCGGGCGTTCATTTCGCATTTAAACGTAGTGACAAATCAAATCAAAGCAGCGTCTCGTTAGTCCGTTTAAACCCTCCCTAGACTAGCATCCCAAGATTACTCTTCCTCTCTCACTCGCGTCTTCACCAAACGTGTATCTGTCTGTCCCTTTCTTAACCCTAATTTCGCTTTTCCCCTCTTTGTTCGTTCGTCATTCCTTTAACTGTCTGTCTATCTTCGTCCACGTTTCCCTTTGTCGATTCACCGTTCGAACAACTGTCCGCGTCCTTTAGAGGAACATTGACAAGATTTTTGCGAGACGGTCGGCTACCTCAAGCACAAGCGATTTACATAAGCAAGAAACGAGTTGAAAGAATGAAGGATCGCTGGGCGTTGTTAAATCCCCGTTCCTTCATCCTTTCGTTCGCTGTTTCTTTATCTTTCTCTTATCTGTCTTTATATCTTTGTATAAGGCGTATACACACACTTACAGATACGTGTATTAACGAACACACACGCGAAGCATAACCACACGTTAAAACATACACCGAAGGGAGCAAAAGACACAATGTTAGAATTCGTAAAAACTGAACGGTTCCTTTTTCCTTTCCGCTTGAACCCGCTGAAGTCGAGTGAAGAGGGCCGTTTTCAGATGAACGTTGTAAATTGAAGCAATAATAGACGCGACCTTTACCGTTAGGAAACACATTACGATCGCACCGAGGTATATTTAGACACAAGAATTTCACGTTTATACAGACTTAAGCGTACTATATATATATATATATATATATATATATATATATATATATATATATAGTGATGATATATATAAATGATATATATATATTTATTTATTAATTTATGATGTTAAGTTTGGAAAAGATGTTACGTTTTGAATACGAGAAAAAATAAATATACTTGATGCATCAACAAGAACATACGTACGTATCCATCACGAAGCATCGATCGAACTTTCGAATTCGTGTATCAATGTGTACAAGTATGCTTTCAATCGTAAGTAACTGGACCTATAATAATAATAATCGTAGTAGATTTTATTTATTCATCATAGGTTTATTATCACAGGTTAATTACCATATTTAATTTAGACCTAAAAAATATAAAATATGTAAAACAGAAAAGAAATTGGCAGAAGATATCTAAGTTAAGAAGGAATCAATCTCAAATGTAAATTCGTTTAAATTATTGAAATTATCCTAAATTTATTAAGTGTCCAGCGACTTATGGAGGGAAATATATTTTTTATTTACATAAATGTACATTGTGCACCCAGAAAATCGTAATTTGTGACACGTAATGTGTCGCAAGCATTATTACGCGGACTCCGTTAGTACGATGATCTGGATAACTCGGCCGTGTGCGTATTGCCGTTGTTGTGCGCGTCCTCGAAACGCAACGCGTCTAGAAATTTAATGGAATATCGAATTCCTGCTGATTAAAGTCTCCAAGTGCGATGGCTCCTCGAAGGAGAAGGTCGAAAGTTAAATATTCAATTCACCACGGTAAACCTTCGCCCGAGCCTTCGTTCGCTCGCTCGAAAACCTCAGATTGCTGTAAGATTTCGAAAATAACAATTCCATCGTGAATTTGCCGGAATAATAGCGCCTCGATTTGCGGAACGAGGTCAGAGCGAACGGTATTATTCTCTTAGAATGTCACGTCCGATTGGCTTAGACGATTTTTTTATTATATTTAACATCTATCTAAATATCAAGATTAAATGGATGATAGATTAAATTGACTGTTTCGAGTTAATTAAGTTTTATTTAAGAATAACTTTATTTTAACAATACATACATAAATTCGATTACTTAAGAATTTAAGATGCCTTATGAGAAAAATGAAAAATCATTCGATTTTAACAAAATAGATAAAATTCGATTGTTGAAACTTGAAAGTTAATTCGTTCTATATTTAATTACACCTTCTTATCAAAAATATAACTTTACAATAATTTAATGAAATAATTCAAGTATTAGTATGCAAACGTAAATATATGAATTTAGTATTTAAAATCGCGTGTGTGTATCATTTTGTGAAAGGCTATAGCGGTTAAGCCATATTTACGTTTATAGGGTCGATATAGAAGTTGTTTTGGTAATAACAATTTACCATAGGCTTATTATCTTGTGAAAAATATCTACGACCGACATTCTCCTTTTTCGCGATACATTTATCCTTAAACTTCTCAGGGCGCAATGTAAACCAATATCTCACGCTTTCCTTAAAACCTGATTTCAAAGGGTCCGTAAGTAGTAAAAACGATTTTTATCAGACCCGTACAGAATCCATCGATCGAGAGTTAAATTCTCGATGGAATAACCTCCGTATAAAATAAACTCGCATAAAACTTGAAAACCCTGACACACCAAGATACGAAACGGAATTCAGAAGCAAAAGAACCGCCAACGATAAATAATAACCGTATTCCATTGAAGTTCACCACAAAGCTTTGACTTTATACTATGTATTTATATCGTGTGTTCTAGGTTTCTCCCGTAAAATGGTATTAGTATATTCTGTGAGTAAAAGTAAGAAGAAATTTCAATGAAATTCTAATAAATAAATTTTCAAAATCTATAAATTCTAATCAAACTTGCCGATAAATGATTTATAAGACCATTTGTACGACGATTTTTTTCTTATTTTCACTCACAGTTATCTTCCGTTTTAAATAGAAGTTTTAATAAAATTCCAATTAATAAATTTTTAGAATACAGAAATCCAAATTAAATGTTTATTACGAGACGCTACGTTTATACAGCACTTTTTCTTATTTCTACTCACACAATGAATATCAGTTTGCAAAAAAAAAAAAAAAAAAACACATACTGGGACATCCCACAATGTCAAAGATGTACAAATGAACGAAACGCAATCCGGAAAAGGGGCTCAAATAGAATTTACGGAGCGAATCCAGCCGGGGCGGCCGAATTTGAACAGTTCCCCCGACGCTCGACCGCTTAATTTACGCCGCGATCGAATCGTCCCGATAGCCAGCAGGCTACATAAAGAATCGGAAATGGTTAAGCACAGCCGAATGAAATATTCGTGCCACCTGTAAGAACGCGATCCTGACGCACTGGTGAAAGCGGTCAGAATACATCCGACGATCCCTTTCGCGTATTACTTCCGCGCCCCTCGGTGATCGGCTGGCAGACAGCTGTGAAAAATTAATTTTCCCCGAAGCAACCGATCCCTCGGCAGTCGACTCGAATCGAGGGTGAAAACAGTGAAAACAGAAAACAGCTACGGTCCCACTGACCCAGAAGCCGTGGTTCTCCCGTTCATGGACCATCGTCCGACCGTCCATCACTTTCAGAAAACTTTCCAAGTTTCGACAGCGAAGTTCGCAACCGATTGTCACGGCCAGGCCGGAAACTTACTCGCAAGGATAGATCCGCCGGGTATAGAGACAATTTGATAACGCGGCGATTTTTCAATTCCCGTTTCATTTTCCGCCGATCAACGACAACAGAATCAAACTTTCCGAGCTGTCCGGAGTTCTATAATCTGCACGTAAAATTATAGACGTCTGACATTGCCAAGTTCATCGTGTATGATCGCGTAAAAGGAAGGATGCTTCAAGGGAATTTAAGTCGGAAGTTGAACATAGAGATTGGCTGATTTAAATGTTTGCATTAAATTGTTGTTTTAACGAGGAAATTCGATCAATATCGTGCAGTTATAAACCTAGTTAATTTACATTTAATCGAAATGTTATAAGAATAATGTAAGGAAAATGAGAATATTTAACAAAGATATGTAATATTGTAATATTCCCTAAATCAAACAATCCTGATACAAGTAATATTTCCACGTTCTTAATGACCTGAGAATAAATTTCATGCATACGCCTAAACCGATTACACCACGTGATACATAACTTAGTCCCATTTCGACCAGCCTGCTACACTCAAATTAATTCGATTCGGATTAAGCGAGCGTTCGAAGGCACGACTAAAGCAGGGCAAAGAAAATGAGCCCAGTAGAAGGGAAGTTTCGACCGAAGGAAACCTAGATTAAAGAGCAATCAGAGAAAAAAACGAAGAGAAAGGGAAACTGAAAATGAAAAGAACGAACGGGGAGAAAAGAAAAAGCGAGTCACCGGACCACCCTCTGACAGGCCAAAATATTAGATTTGAGAGCATTTCATTGGACCCACTTTCCCGGTCGGTTAGCCAAGATTCCACGGTGGCATTTCGCCCGACTCGTTAGTCATGGTAGTTAGTCATGCTACACGGATCTCGCCCAAGGAACGAAGAAGAGAAAGATGAAAAAGAGGGAAGCTGTGCTCGAGCAGACGGAGAGCCGGTAGGTCGTGCGAGAAGAAACCAAAAAACGGCCTACCTCTGTTCCTTCTTCGTTCTTCGCGGTATCCCTTTCTCTGTTTTTTCCTTTCTCTCTCTCTCTCTCTCTCTTTCTCTTCTCCCTCACCTTTTTTCCTTTCCGGTTTCGTGTCACGGGGATCTCGATGCGTTCGAGGCGCGCCCCATCGACGGCTATTTTTGTATGTACATAGAGACAAGAACTGCGCAACGTCGAATGCACATCACGTTCCTCAGACGCGTAAACGTCCGTCTTCAGTGTCCGTTGTTTTTTGCTGTTCATTACTCCCGGCTCCTTTTATCTTGTCTGTCTCTTGAACTTTGTCCATCTGTCTGTCTACGATAATATCTCCGCCGGTTTCATAACAACGATGCGAGAAAATACAGTTGTTAAACGATTTCGGGATTCTCTCGAACGCAGCTTCCGCTGCTTCGTAACGAACCAAAGCGCGACAGCGTGCCGCACATCACGATGAAGATGATGATGACCGGGCATCGTCGCTCGATCGCTCGAGTGCTGGTCCCTCGTTCACTCGAGTCTTCATCGATGCTAATGCGGCGGTGTCGCCTGGGTTTCTTGCTGTGTTTGAGAAAAGTCTGTCGAATATATCAGTGACGTGCAATATTTTATACTTCGTTCAGAATATTGCCTATCTGCGATATTAACTTAATTATACAAATAGGTACTTGTACTTGAAACATCGCTAGCTAAACGAATTATAGAAATTTTGTAAAATTTTATCTTTGGAAAATTGGCGATTATAGATATTGAAAATAAAGATCACTGCATTCTTCTATAAATATTATTGAAGTATGTTTGTATATTTGAAATTCTTTTCACTTGTTAACGTATTCAACTTTCAAAAAAATAAGTGGATCGCCGCTTTACAAATGGCGATTAAATTTCCAACATTCCCTAAAGAATAAGTGTGAATTCGAGATAACTGTATCGTAATCTGCTGTCAGTTTATGAAGTACGAGATACCTCGCGATTCGGAGCAAATTAATGCTGATTTATTATATTAATCCTCGAATAACAACGCAAAAGCAATTTATCCCGATTACAACGATTCCCTATTTACACGCGAGATTCCAACAGTATATTCGAACGATACTTTCTCAAACACTAGGACACCTGTCTAGTTCAGCCGCGTATTCATGTATCTGACGTTTAATGGAGCTATAGTAACCTGTAGACTAATTAAGATTAGAGTTAAGACAATATCGACGCGGACGTTTCATTTTCCTCGAGCGTCTAAGACACAGTTCGTATACATAATTACTTCGTTACATGCAATTTGGGTATATTACGTGCGTTTATGAAACCGGCTTACGAATGCGTCCACTGTTTGTGCCATTTTTACCTTTTCTTCGTCCCCTATCTGATCTGTTTCCTGGGCCCTCTTGCACAATTATTTCTCAACTAATAATATTAATGAATTAACAAGTTACAAGTTATAGGATATAGACGTTTGTTTTATAATTTTACTTGTTAATTGCTAAATTTACTTGTAGAATTTTATTTATCTCGTTAGTAGACTGCGGATTTTTATGTATATATGGGAAAATTAAAAGATCAAAGAGACACGGAATGCGCATAATATGCAAAAGTAAATGAAATATTCAAAGTGCAACACTCGTTATCATATTTAGTAATTCTTTAGTTGTGTTAATAAAAATATGAATTTGCATAAATATCCGCGGCCCACATTTTTTCTCGCTCATTACTAAACTCGTTCCTATTACAGGACAATTTATTAATGCTGATAACTTATAATTTGCAACTTAAAATATCACGAATAATATTAATTTAATTGCGCACGAGGGCCATGATCATTTGTATCCTGATTGTGCTGTGAAAATCAAAGAGAAAATAAGTGTAACTTGTTTCGTCGTGAATGTACCGCCTGTACCTACGTGAATTTTTCCTGTAAATATTAGTATAATAGTTTCGTGTGTTCATAGAGTTCATAGCTGTTCTTTATGTACAGCCTTTAACTTCGCCTTTTCTTCTCGCCTCCGTTATTCTTGTTTCCTTTCGTCTGTTATTCTGTTCTCTCCTTTTCCTTTCTTTCTCGTCAAACATAGAGACGAAAATTGAAAATATCGACGCGAAGTCGGTGATTTTTGCATTTCGCTGATTCGCAGAATTTTTCCGTAAAATCGCTGAGCATGGAATTGGTCATTTCCGCGGGAATATCGCGTTGAACTATTATTCTTCCTTGACGCGGTAGATCTCCGAATTTAATAGTCCTTTCGAAAACTTTCTGCCACCTTTTTCTTAGGTCGAGCGAGAAATGGCAAATCTCGAACACAAACTAAATCGACCGACTGATTTTTTCCGACGTTTAATATAACTTAGATATACTGCATCGCATACATGCACTCGTATTTTCTACAAACGACCGTGCGTAGGATTTTTTCAATTTTTGATTAACGACCAGTCAACTTTTATCACAAAGCTAACATTACTAGAACGAACCCTCGTCTTGTGTACCGTTTCAATACTCTCCGCGAAATTTCCATTAAATTTTGCGGTGGAGCTACGAATTTATACACTTAATAATTATATATAAATTAATTATAATATAAATTACAAAATATATACATACTACTACCATTATAGTAGTACGTATATACATGCATACTCACGGGTAAATATGTATGTACGATTTACTTACATACACGGAATATTTTAAGTAACCATATAGAAATTTCATACATTGCTAATAAAAATGTTTAAGATATCTAATAAAGTTATATTGTATATTCAGTAATATGTGTGCTATTTGTCCGGTATGTAGATGAAATGCCTGTTAACTCCCTTTTATTTTGCGTTGTTTTATTACGTATGTATACGTATGGAATATTACGTGTAGATATCTCAATCCTGTGTTTTATATATCTCTATGTGCTTATTTTGTAACGTTTAATTACGATATTTTTACGTTTTATCGAATGTTTACTTATTCTGATTTTATGTTGAACGTACTAAAATAAAAGCCAAGAATCAAAGATTTTTCAGAATTTATTTTCTCGAAGATCTAGAAGCTCGAATGTAAAGAACATCGAGTCGCACTCTGTTGAATAAACAAGGGTAGTCGCAAGGTTTTTATGACCGGTACAAATAGATTTACTTTAGGGATAAAATCCTATTTAAAAATACCACGTCGTGTGGACCATAAATTCTGCCACCCCTATCTTACTATTGGGTATGCACAGGAAGTTCCCAAAGTGTAAGTTCTTCTTTTTTCTGTCGATTTAAGTAGCATACCGGATGGTCTTTAGTCAGGCATTAATAAAAACATCTGAAATACATCAATAAAGGTAGATATCTTTAAAATTTAAAAGAGAAAAATAACAAATACATTGAAAAAAGTAAATAGGTTTCCACGATAATTTTATTTATACGATATGTATCAAGAATGGACAATTGTTATTTTATACAATTTAGTCATATGGAATGAGTTATTACTCGATATTATTACTAACAATACTCTTTCTTCTTAAATACAGAGAAACACAGTTTTTAAATTTGATATTTGTTATATTATAGTTTCAAAATGCCAGAGTATGTGTTCATCAAAGTCTGTAATTATACTGTACATATTGACAAGTAGTTAGCCTATATTTTATTACATTGTTTCTCATTATATTTATCATCAAAAAATTACAGTTACATACTAATTCTTTTATCAAATAAGGTATCAAACAAGAACAAAACATCACAGATAAAGTTCAAAATCCACTCTTGCTGCATCATAAAACTGATTATTTTGACCCGTTCTTCGCACCCAAGCTCCACTTTTAAAATAACCTTCCCTTGCCCATGCATTCATTTCCTCACTTGTATGAGGACCATAAACTTCTGCATTTTCATCTTGTGACCATTTTAATTCCCATGTTACTTCTTTAACTTCGTCTGCTTCAGAATTATCAATTTCTTTATTATTACCTAAAAGAAAATAAACATAATATATAATATCAGAAAATTATATAGGAAAACATTCTCAGAAAATATAATTACTTTCATTCTCATCCAATTTTGCTTTCTCTTTTACGTCAAAATCATCAGCATACATATCTAACTCTGCTTCCTGTTTTGAAGGATGAGCATGTTTATCTCCTAGCTCAACCTATGAAAACCATATTATAGTTAGGTTATTAAAAGTTTTTAATATCTATCATATTTTATCATGTGCAATTACCTTCTTTTTGATTTGCTCATAACTTTCTTGATATATATCCATATTTCCAGTACGAGTTAACAATTCATTTGCCAATTCTGTTAATTTTGTTATACTAATAGAATTTTGATCATCTTCTATCGGTTTCTTTTCCTGTTTTCTTTTCCATCTCTCTGCAGTAGTTAATCTTTTTTTTCCTTTTCCTTTAAATAATTGTAATGATGAACACATTCTTTCAAATGTAACTTAATCAACTAAAAATAACTACCAAGCCTGCACAAAGCCTTAGAAACAGTTTCTCCAGGTTGTAAGTATTCCAATATTTGTTTATAAACCTGAGTTGGATTGAACATTATATCTGGATCTTCATCTTCACTATCGCTATGTGCCAGTCCAAGTGTTTTACTGCTTTGGCTTTCCTTCTTTACACTTGCTGTAGAACTCGGTTTGATCTATCAAGATTACGCCTTAGTAATGTTTTGCATTACTGAGTAAACAAGGCAGGTTTACAGATAATTTTATTTGTTTGCTGTATGGAAACATATTCTGATATTTCAATATGCAAAAGTCCAAGAGCAAGAAAGAAAATTAGAAACATGAAAGCAAATTTACATTTTATTTTAAACTACCAGGACTTCAATTTGTATTATACAATTATGCAAATTTAATGGATTAGTTCTGTCACATATTCTAAGATTAAAATCATTTGACCAACTAATTTTACAAACCTGCATCCAATCAATGTTGTCCAACCAATTATCTCTAATTTCTTTTTCTTTGTTCCAAAGATAATGGCCTTGTTTGTCAAAATGTCCTTCTTCTAATTCCTCTTTCATATTAAATGCTGTAAACCCCACATTTGTTTCTGGAGCACTTGGTCCATCTTCAGCACCTAATAATTATATACAGATATTTAACATCATGTTAAACAAACTTTTCATATTTTTACGTACCTTCGATTTCATCATCACTCATTATATTATAATTATCCTCGTTAGCATCATCATCTTCTTCGTCCGAATCTAACGAATTTTTTACTGGTGCTTTTCTAACATTATTATCTTCTAATTCATCAAATTTACGTTTATACATTTTCATATATTGTGAGTAACAAATCGATAATAAAAGATATCCGTCTTTCACTTTAACGTAATAACTTATTATTGACTCTTCCAGCACGTACAGTGAAATATAATCTTTTATTGGACGTTTCTTCACTGTTTTCAAGAAAAATATTATTTAATTTTATATAATAATAATTACACTGTATTTCTAGAATGTCTAACAGGCAAATTTCAGGAAAATATATTTAAATACAAACGGTAACAGTACAATTTAAACAGTACAATTATGTATAAAGTATTTAACTACGTTCAAGTTAGGTTAACTTTTGGACAGAGTAGTAAGCTGGTAACCACGGTCCACGATCGTATACACAGATCTGGCAATTTCCGTGGTAGGGATAGGACTCTTGAGCACAATCAAATAAACAAGTTTGGACACACGCTAGGGAAAACTGTCCATTTTTTGAATTAAAAAATGTCAAGATGGAGGATAAGAGAAGGTTTCCTTATGCGAGACAGACAGAAATGAGTAGAATACCTCTGTCTCTGTCTGACACATTCATAGCATGTCAAGCATGCGCAGAGCAAAATCCTTCTTATTTTCCGCGTTGATTTTTTTACGACACAACTTTCGAACGAGTTTTTCTATGTTTTCGAAACGAATATACAAGCAGAGGGGAAATGACAGTGTTAATGCCTATAAGGTTCAGTTGGCCCTCGAGATGCAGTATTGCACCAAGCGGTTAAGTATTGTACTGATTCAACTCTAATATAGACAAAAACTTATTTATTTACACGGTAGTGTGTAACATATGCATAACAAAAACCTATTTAATTCTATGGTCGTACGTAAAAATTCATATTTTTCTATCCGAAATATACAAGTATAAGAATAACAGAATCGCGTAGTAATCAAAATGAGTTGGCCTAAGAAAGAGAAATTAATTTTTCACTATATTTATTTTAGAAAAGGAAAAGAACTCCTTCCTTTCAAACGATAATGGATCAGTGGAATGATGTAATAATTTTAATATGTTCTCTATACATAATAGCCTTTTAGATTTAACATTAAATTTACTTTCCTCGCGTCGATGTTTTTGTTATAATAAAACCTAAATTTCATTTTAATAGTAATCTCACTAGTTGATGGCCAGCGAATAATACATATTTCTGACGTATCTGTTTGCAGAACAAATTGACTGTAGAAAGATTTCACATGTAACGATTGATTTGTGATCCACGACTTTTACCCATGTTACTTATATTACTGAGTAAAATTTGTTAATTCCATGAATTTTATATGAATTTAAATGTAACGGCACAAGACAAAGAAGGAAGACGAGAAAGGACACTGTATTAGTGTACTATGGTGTATCATGTTCGTGTTTCTGTCACCTCTTAGACACCTAAGGTTTTGTCCTAACAGTTAGGATCTAGCTGGCTCTATTGCACTGAGACAACTTCGACCAACAGTCAAAAAAGCAAGTTTAATACGCCCATTCAATGCCTCATTTTAATCAGGAAAATTTTACTAATATGTTAATGAAATTTTTATTAGCAAAAAATTAAAAATAAAAATTTATCGTCGTTGTATTAGTGTTGCCTCATTGATACAAAAGCGAAAGCGATCTTATTGTGCGACCTTCTTGAGTGTCCAGGATTTAGTCAATGTTTAGGGCACGTCATGAAGCGATCGACGATCCTAGGCCTGGAACGCAGGACGTGCGATGGCTGTCGAATAATATTTGCGACTGGTTTTCAAAATGTTTTTGTCTGTAGCATTTACATATTAATTAATTAGGTATATTAAATTTTGTGTCATTTAGTAGTACTTTCATATGACTATGTAGGAAAATACCAAAAGCGAATTCAAGGGAATCACGTTTACAGCACGTTCTATAAATTCGGAAATGTCGAACTCGCGTGGTTTTATTTCGACGTTCGTCCACGTCGACGATTGTACAGTACAAAATTGTACAGTTGCAAAATTTCGGGGCCCTCTGGTTCACATCACCATACGGGGAAGGTTTAATTTGTGGCACCCTCAAATGTTAATGCTTCTCTTTTCACACCCGAGAGTGACGAAGGCCAAGTGCCCGTCCCAGGCGTTCGAATTTCACATTTTCTTACACTTGTATATTTTAATAAATATTCGTGGGTAAACCTAACTGCCGTACCAACTTAGAAACTCGACATTGATTTAAGTATCCTTTACTCATAAACGATGAACATTTGATAAAGTATTTACTAAAAAAGAATAGTAGAGCCAAACAGCACACATGGCAAATGTGTGTGTCCAGTGGAAATGATAGACAATTGCTTAGATGCTTCAGTAATATGTATGTATATGTGTGTATTGAATTACAGATATATACATATAAAGAAATAGATGAGTGAGCAAAGCTGCGGCGACGACATTGTCACGTAAACTTCAGGGTTGGATGATAAGAGAAAAGAAGGCTGAGTCGTAACTCAATTATTAATTTTCTTTTATCGAACTTTATTATGAATTCAATAATCACAATCACAGTTCACTCCAACAACTTTATATAGAACTTAGTTACACTGATGGGTATGTATAAATCAAGTACGCGACTGGTCTAAGGGTAGAAACCGGTAAAGATATGTTGACTATTCTAAAGATAGAGAATAAGTGAAGTCTAGTGACGATGTTATGGCGGAGGAAAGATAGTTATGAGTGTGTCTAAGGACACGAGATGAGCTGATTCGTTAAGGACAATTTTGGTTAGGAAAGTGAGGGCGATAAACATTGCTTTCGATTGGATCATAAGAAGGTTGGTGGATTAGGAAGGGTCTTAACCGCCCTCGAGAGAAAGTTGCTAGTGGGAAGTATCGTATGTGAGAAAAACTAACTTTCCCGTGTCAACCCATAGTAAACAATAAATGCAAAAGACACTTGAAATAAAAGATACTTGTTTGATCTGAAGGACCTTAACTATGAAAATGCTAAGATTTATTGTGGGTCCCTAAGTCTATTGAGGGTACGCGCCAAGGATGTGTAGACATCTGGTTGCCATCTTGCCCTCGGTGTGTGGCCTGGTCTCTGATGTGGATTGAGATGTGGTTGATGTTACAACATCTCGTAGGCGTATCAGTAATGAAAGTAAAAGGTAAAAATCATAGATCACAAATTAGTTATGACATTAAATCTTGTCTGCATAAAATCATACAAAACAAATAAGTCACGTTAGAAATATTATTCGCAGCCTATCAACTACTGAAATTACTATAAATATTGAATTAAATATTAAATTAATAAACTACATTGAAATAATATTTGAATGTTTTATAACAAAAACATCTCTACGAGGAAAGTAACTTTAACGTTAAATCTAAAAACTATTATGTATGGAAAATATATTAAAATTACTATACCATTCCATTGATCCATTACCGTTTCAGGGGAAAAATTTTCTTTTCTTCTCCAAAAAAATATAATAAACTAAGTTAAGTATAATTATTGTGCGATTTTGTTATTCTCGTACTTATCTACCTTGGATAGAATAGCATGAACTTTTCTGTAGAACCGCACAGAGCAATAAGCTCTTGTAGTGTGAAACCACAGCGAGCATGCCTCGTTTGTGGTGGAACTAAACAGGTTCTTGTATATGCTAGCGTGAAACCAAACAGTGCAAATCACTAACTTTATCGGTTCTTGTATATACTAGCGTGGAAAGTCTTCGGCACTTGGCCGCTTGGTGCAGCACTTGTACTGTGAAATAACCAAAATAATGGGCGTGAGCTATATTCATATACACAAATCTGGACTCCAGTGAAGGAGGTAAGGTTCTAAATATCGGAAGCTACGCTGTACATATCAGCCATCATAGAGCACTGCAATCGTGAAGTTAAGATTTTGTATTCAACATCATCGTTATATTATTATTATTATTTTTATTTAGTCCGTGCCTCTCGGCTTTGGACGAACTTTCAGCTTTCTTTACAGCTCTTTATTGCACTAATCGCCTTCTTATCTCTAATCTAACACTAATGCTTATAATCTATTTACACTTATGTCTACGATTTATTGCAACTTAGCCTACTCATCAACATCATCGTTATATAAACTAAACTATCAAGTTTACTCAATGACTAAACTAAACTACTCTTCATAATTTTTCACAATTTATTTAAAATAAATATGTATACAGGGATTCATTTGGTACAGAAAACTGCTGTTTAAGTAAATATTAATTACAAATCATTATTAAATATGCATTATTACCTTCAATAAAAAAAAGTTAACAAAATTGCAACCCCTAAATCAAGTATATACACATATATTTAATGTAATGTAATGTTGTTTCGTATAGTAATTCGGCTGGTGAGGCTCCAACATCTTCTTTGAATTTCTTCGTTCGTCTTTGTACGCGATTTGTATTCTAAGTAAAACGACTGGTAACATCTCCACCCAATTTTCATTATTGTGACATCCTAATGCGGTTTTCAGTGAGCGACGCTACCGTTCGACCAATCCGTTTAACGCCAGGTGGTAGACAGTGGTTGATACCAGTGGTGATGTTGTCTTTTCCTTTTGTAAAAGTGATTTATGTTGTAAATATTCCAATGAAGTGTAAGTGTCACAGTTAACGAGGGGATAGTTTGGATGACTTTTGTTCGGAAACAAATTGTAATGGTTTATGATCGGTCTTAATAATTAAATCGCGTCCTTCAATTATGTGTCTAACGAAAATTTAATATTTGAATAGATTGCCGAAAGTTCGCGATCATAGGTGCTGTAATTTTATTAGGTTGTAGTAAGTTTCCTGGAGTGAAATCCTAATAGTTGCCATATACTGTTTGTAAATTGTTCGAGTGCGACTCTCATAACCGTATCCCATGCATCTCTGTAGAATGTTAACAGTGCGTTTTCTACGAGATATGCCAAAAGTATCACGTTACATAGATATTTCTTGGCTTTTTCGAAGGTGTTAGTTTACTCCTCATTCCTGTTGATAATTTTCCTATCTCTTTTCTTCGCTCCGGTAAGAAGTGAGTAAAGCGATGCTTGAATTTGAGCTGCATGAAGTACGAATCATTCGTAAAAATTGATGATTCCTAGAAATCTTCCTAATTCCATTCCATCTTAGAGTAATTTATAATTCTTTAAGGATAATATTCGGTCTTCTAAAGGTCTGGTATCTTCGGAGCTAACCACATATTTGAGATATTTGAGGTCCAAAAACTAATTAGCCTATGTTTATCGCTAATTAGTATTGTCGGAGGCGTTCAAAGACTATTCTAAGGTTCATGCTGTTTTTCATCTTTTGACGCATTAATTACGTCGTCGATAAATCTGTGGCAAACATTCATTCCGCGTAAGACTGAGTCTAGATATAATATCTCTCAAACGCGCGTTATACAAACGGTATGGTTATAAATTCAAATTGGTCGAAAGATGTTATTACTGCCGTTTTAAGTACGTTTTCGGGCGCGATAAGAATTTGGTTATATGCTTTGGTAAGATCTAACGTGATAAAAATTTTAGCTTCGGCTGCTTTAAAAGAGAAATCTTGGATGTGAAATACCGGATATCTATCTGATAAGGTTATGGGATTGAAGCGTCCGCCCCCACAAAGTCGCTTTTCACCATTCTTTTTGGATACCATGTGAAAAGGACTTGTCTACTGATTTGAAGATGGTCGACAAATCCCCTTCCTGGTCGCATCCTCGAATTCTTCGTTTACTATCTTAAATCTTCCGGGACTAAGCCGTCGTAACGCGTTTCTTTGCGATTGGTTATCCTTTAGTGCAAATGAAATACTTAACGTCACTAATACCGCCTGTTGTGAACACGTGTCTTTGTGATTTAGTAATATCGATAAATTTTTGTAACAGTTTGCTGTACTTATTTGAGTGGTCTATCGTGGAAATAATATTTATTCGCCTAATGAAACCTAATGAAAATGAAAACTTAATTGTCTATTTCCGCTGATAATTCTGTTACCGCTTAAATCTACCCATAGATTTTATGTATCATCTTAGAAACCATAACATCTTAGAAAAAATCAGCGCCTATGGTACTCTGATGAACCTCTTATAGATACGATGCGCCACTATAGTGGCTTTTGCAGGTGTCATCTTATATTACGACGCGCCACTATAGTGGCTTTCGCGGATGTCATCTTATATTACGGCGCGCCACTATAGTGGCTCATTCTACTAACTCATTCGCTCATCGTTTGAACTAAATGATCTATTTCATTTGTCTTGCTTCACGCTTTTTTTATCCTTGCGATGTTTTATAACAGTGTTAACAATATACAGTCAGAATATATAGTCTTTGTTTTTGATACGCCAGTGTTAGACATCAATTGTTGCTTTTCGTTAAAATAAATATACCATTATTAGATGCTCTTTTTAACATGTCGACCCGTATCCTTGTAATTTTTTAGAATCTTCAACCTCAAAATGTCGCTTCAAAATAGAAAATGAAGAGCAATTTGAAAAACACTATCGCGCTATAAGTGTGAAAATTGTGACGTGAGTCTATGTGTCGTACCATACTAAAAAATGATATAATGATATGATGATAAAATATATCACATTCAATTGTATTATTAATTATTAAAGTAAATTATTAAAGTTAAAGTATATGCATCATATCTTTAAGAAAAGTTATAATTTAGTTATCAAAAACTTCATTCCAATGTGCTTGCGTAGAGAACAGCATTATTCGTCACACATTGCAGTCCTGTATCGTTTACGCGTCAAACTCTGTCACACAGAGAAACAACCCCGCACAAAATTCAACTGTACCTAAGAGGTTAATGTCAGCTGTTAGAAATTTCTATGAAAAGCTTTGACGGAGGCCTCAGTTATGTTTAGTGCGTACGTTTTAATTTCTAAACCATTTACGACGTTAAGTTTGTCGATGCCCATCTAATATGCTTTTTTGAAATGATGGAAATATTTGTTCCGGTATCAATAAGATATTTCATACTTGAGATCCTATCAGTGATGGCCAGGCGATAAGCGTTCTTCCTACCATCATTAAGCTTTCCTTGGGAAACTGAACGTATTTCTGTTGGTCTTTGCCTATCTATGAACACAGCATCCTGCATTTAAGAGACTTCTCACTGAACTTTTGGTGGTAAAAACATAGTGTTGAGGATTGATTTGGAGTTCTAGATGAGCTCCTCTGACGAAACCTTCCGCTAGAAAACATGATGTAGATCTACTCCCAAAGCTATTCCTACGAATATCGACCGCTAAAACTTTAATCTTTTTCCAATCATTGGAGCTGTATGTCGAAAGATTGTAATTTATTTTCCTGGCTCGGTTTTTCCTTCGCAGAAATTGCGGATATCAATGGTTTTAAGACCTCAGCGATTTCGTCCGTTTCATGGGTTAGTCGTGACAAATCTTGAACTTCACTGATGCAAGAATTCCTTGAACGTTATTTGGAGGTTGTTGAAGGATGAAAGTCTTAAAACGCTCTCATTACATAACCCGTCCGCTAGATTTCTTAAGCGTTATAGAAAATGGTTTTTCGTCTACAAATTCATTGTTGCGAAGAAAACCCCTCAACTTGGATTCGTTAAACTCATCAAACGAAGAAATAATACGCACTTTCAGAGTCTCATATTTATCTTTAGTCAATGGGTTTCTAAAGATTTTCATGACAAAGGGCAAAAGGCATATTATCTTCTTGATTGCGAAGGCCGCCTCAATTTCTGTAAATCACAAAGTTAAGGTTCTCTTTTCAAAAGAGAGATTGCTTGACCATCGACGATGCGTCAACTGCGTTTCATATCAGACATTGCGCTTGTTAAAACTATTTGAGGAAATATTTTACCTCTTGTCGGAGAATGGTGTAATGGCATTTCGAAGAGATCATGTCGAGATCATGTCATGTCCCCAATTTGTGGGGGTCTTGACAGTTAATTCTAACGATTCAATAACTTTTATAATGTAATAAACACTTTATTTTATAACTTAATTTATTTCTTTAACACTTTAACGCTAAACTGAACTTTTCGATAGATTCCGATCAAATATTATTATGTGTTTAACATGTCTCGATACTTTAGATTCTCATCTCTAATTGACTAGTTACAAAAAGAATAATAACATAGAATAGTTAAAATACATATACAATGTGATAAAATAACATATAGTAAAGTATGAATATAACAAGGTATCATCATTAATAATTTTGATAATTAAGTGTTCTTTTCCAGTTGATAAAGTACGGAGTTTCTTTAACTTGTCGGTACAGTTGGTAAGGTTGGTACAGCGTACCTTAATCCAAAATTAGTGTAGAGTGGCTCTGAAGTCTTCTAATAATACTTTACCTGAGCAAAAAACATGTGAAAGTCGGATATGATATGCTAATGTTGGCACAGACAAAAAATATTACTAATAGATTCCATTTATATTAACATGTTCAACAAAAAACTTATATTATAAAGTAACATTTACTGGAAATGACTTGTGAAAATTTTATAAACTAAATTGTTTTTACCAAGTAAATGGTTTCTAGATTTCATGAAGAGATAATTACTTTGTATTTATTGGCATGAAGATGACTGATTATTCATAAGATATTTTAACTGAAGTTTATGAGACGAATATCTATGAAATGCAAGTATGAATTTGAATAGCAATATTGTCATGTAACTAGTTCTAATTCATTCTGTATTCATATGATAGAAAGTATTCTATTATATTATTACATTTTTCTTGAGGAAGAAGAAAGAAACGAAATGTATACTCTGTCTAACGAGACGAGGCAGTAAACAAAACTTGATTACGTTTACTACCTCGTCTCGTTGAACAGATTATATATAGTCAAATTAAAAAAGAAAACATAAGCATTGAAATAACCAAACATATGCACACAGATATATATATTAATTAATTAATCCATTAATGTCATAATAAGCACAATGATGTGCATGATGTACATAGTGTGTACAAAGGATACCTTTCGTAAACACTATGTAGTGATACTTTAAAAAAATGATCATATCCATAAAAAAAGAAAAAGTATCGTTTTGGTTTAATAACCAATACACAAACCTGGTATGATGGGACGATCTGTATTGAGGACTGTGACTTCGACTTCTTGAAGAAGTAGTATATTTTTTATTCGCTCCCGACTTGTTTTCTAAAAATTAAACATGTCATTTTTTTACAATGAAAATACAATTTGATACACATAAAAAATATCTTATCAATTTAAATAAAATAACGACAACAGGTTTAAATTTTTAATAATGAACAAACCAAAATTTTCATTATTTATAGCAACAGCTGTACGATGTTCCACAATTTCTTCTGTTTTAACTGTTGCACTTTTTATTTCTTCTCTCGCAAATATAGGTTTGGATCCCTCTCCTATAGTTATGTAAATTTATTTATAAATAGAAAATCTGAAGTACATGCATATGAAGAAAGCAATTAAGCAGTATTAGGCAGTTGTGACAGACTTTAGAAATCTTAAGGTTGATATGTAAATAAACTGACCGTTTCTGAACAATTGTAAGCCAGGACATTTTATAATAGATGTGTGAAGTGAATGAAACGGTAAAAATGGTATAAAAGAAATAGAAATATAATTATCTTTCACTTTAAATTGCTGATTCCATAATAGTATTGTATATATCAATAATGTAAAAAAGATACATATTTACTATTAAAAATATAAATCACATTAAATGATTGCTATATATATAAATTCTTTAGATTAATTGCACAAATGAACATATANAACATATATGGCATACAATTTCTTTTTGGTGCCAGAAATCATAAAACAATTTTATATGCGTGAATCCATAATCTTAAGAGAAATTAGTTATGAAAATACAATCTTTACTTTATGTTATTCTGTATATACTATATTATATATACGATATATATTTTTAACTAGTAATAATTACTAAAAACTAACGATTTCTTTTAGACTTCATGAATTTCAAGAAACTCAAACTTCTATTAAAATTTTAGCTAGAAAATAATAGCAGTTTTTTAATAAGAAAATTTTGGTAAATTGAAGAATTGTCAAGATGTTTTATATGCTTTATGTCTTCTTTGATGATTAAAAAATCTTCCATCCTGTTGACACATGTATAATTGCATAGTTTGATTATTACATTCTTTAAATATATTTGATTATAACTAATTATTATATTGTAACACATTACATTTTGCAATCAAAAAAAGTATCTTTATGTAAGAATTTGATATTAATTATTTTTTCAATTTTTTGTTGCTTAGAAAATAATGCTTTGTAACATTCTTTGGTAAATTGAAGAGAGGTCGAGATGTTTTATATGCTTTATGTCTTCCATGATGATTAAAAAATCTTCCATCCAGTTGACATATGTATAACTGCATAGTTTGATTATTATTTTCTTTAAATATATTTGATTATAACTAACTATTATATCGTAACATTTTACCTTTATCAATCAAAAGTATCTTTATGTAAGAATTTCATACTAATTACTTTTTCAATTTTCTGTTGTTTACAGAATAATATTTTGTAAGAATAAAACCACTCTTAGGACACTGAAGATATAAAAACATTGTGCTTACATATTGCACATTAAATGTTCAATATTCAGTTATCCAAATCCAACGTTGTATTCCAAATTTTCTTCATCCTTGGTGAATCAAATACATATTATTAAATTTAAAGCTGCCCGTAAATTGCATTGAATACTATAGAACACAATATGATCTCAAATCCATTATCTTCATGTCTTTAAAAACTTCTATATAATGTCATCATTCTTCAGATGTTGCAATAAGTAAAGTGAAGATATTCATAATTAAATTTCAAACACATAGGAAAAAGAAAAAAAGAAAAAAAGAAAAAAAATAGAATATATGATTATCAACTTTACAATACAATGCATACAATATGCTGGAATATGAATTTATAAATTATGGGTGTTGGAAAATTCCGAAAGGAATTATCTTCCGTGTTGAATTCATATATTCCTTTAGTATTTCTTCATTGGATGACTGAAAGTTGTTAGGTAATTATAAAAAGAAACAATATTTTACCCTCTCTTCTTTTGACCACAATATCTTCAGGATTGATAATATATCGTTGTAGATCATCAATTGTTGCTTCATTTGATACATTCCTTTGGATATCTTCCGTGAATGAATTTCTGTGAATATATACTTTGATTCTTCGTAGTTCTGCAGCACTAACTTGTATGCCATCTGGTCCTTTAAATAAAGGTGTTATACCATCTGATGGTTCTAATCTATAATGCAAATGAACATTTTGTCTTCCATGATTTAATATACTTGAATTTATTAAACTATAATCTTCTTCATAAATTAAGAACTAAATTATATCTTTGAGCATCACATAAATATGTACCTAGCTGCTACACAATTTGCGAAGTAATTTAAATTATATATATATATAGCATAATATATCCCCTAAACATTTGCCTTGAAATTAATTTTTATTTATATTTAAAAGAATTTCATTCAACTGTTTGAAATAAAGTGCTTTACATTATTCATACATACTTTTTAGATAATATAAATGTATTGGGTCTACTTGATATAGCAACAGTTCTGTGTTGACTTTCCGGGGATTTACTTTTACTCTTATTGCAACTGTGATGTGAAAATCTTCCCTCGGACAGTGGTAAACCTTTCTCGAGAGCACAACGTATCTCATATTCTAAGATCTTCTCCTTCAACTTTTCATGTTCTATAATCCATTCGCGCCTACGCCGTAATCTTTCTTCTTCTGTTCTTCGTAAATTAGTCTCATAATTTTCACTGTGTGATGATCTCAATTTTTCATCACGATAAGAATGATTCGACACGTTTCGTTTCATTTCCCAAAAAAGAAAAATTTCATATGCAATTAGACTAGTCTGTAGTCTTTTTTGAGGTAAGATAACTTACGATTCAAATATGTACGTTAGACCCAAACAATATTCAAAGTAATATCTAGTTATTACATAGACAAATTTCCAAAATAGAAGATAAGTACATCAAATAAAATGATAAAAATTATGTAAATGGTAAAGTTATCATGTTAAACGCGAAGAAATAAATACTATAATCACATATACTAATATAATAGCTCACAAAATGTAAAAATTTGACGAATAAATGCTTGCATTACTAGCAATAGAGAAGAAATGAGAGGGTTCACACTTATGATTTTAGTTGTTCTCGAACTAGTGCTGCACCACGCGGAGCATACTTGAAAGCGACCCACGCTACTATATATAAAATTCTATAAAGTAAGGGATCTGCCTTTTTTAATTACGCCAGAGAAGTAATTCCTTCTTTCCTTAGTTGCACACTAGCATAGACGAGAACCTATTTAATTGTACGGTTTTGTGGAAAAGTTCATATCTACTTTTCGATCCGAGATAAACAAGTATGGAAATAACAAAATGGCGCAATAATTAAACTAATTGTAAGTTGTCTAAGAAAGAGAAATTGTTTACTATATTGTTTTGGAGAAGAGAGAATATTCCCATTCAAACGATAATGGATCAGTGAAATGATGCAATAATTTTTAATAAATATTTTATTAATACATCATTTTTTAATATATCAAATTTACATGAAATCCATCACCTAAACAAATTTTTAACTTTACTACTATTATAAATGCCAAAAATAAAAAAAATGTATACTAAGGAAAGCAATCCTTTTTGCCAAACTATTTTCTTGAAATATGTAAACGTAAAGTCTGATATATGATTAATTATTATATATAAAAACTATATAAACAAACTACATACTACAAACTACATAAACACATTTTTTAAATTTAATAATACACAATCCATTATCAATTAACCCATTTGCATCCAAGCGCGGATGAATTCGCGCGCTGCAACTGTCTTCTATCACCAAGCGCGGATTATTACGCGTGCTGCGGCTGCTTTTTTTTATTTCCATTTTCATCTAAATAATTTTTTTAAAATAAATAATTTTTACATTTTTTCTCTGTTATAAAGAATGTAAGATGCGATTTTTGCGAAGTAATATTGTCTACCAATCGTTTTGAACAGTAAATTTTCGATAAACTCCATGAAGAATTCGGATTTCATTTACTGCACTTAAGACCGACCGTGCGCGATGATAGGGACCAGTCCTCTGAAGTAGGGCCATGATGCAAATGGGTTAATACAATTTGAACATAATATTATTATTACCATTTAAAAACATATAAGAAAGTTTCACATACAAATACATCAAATATAAAAAAATTTAAAGATTTTGGAAATAATATTAACATGTTGACTGCCACGCCTGTTTTCAAAAAAATCTCCGTCAGGCCACGCGTGCAGCAGTACCAAGCGTTCTCTGCTCGGTGCTCCCATCGATATTTTCATAATGCGAGTCGCTCATCTGGTAGTCTTACCTCTCATTTCTTTTGTTTCCATTCCTTCGCATTTGTTTCTCATTTCTCCACTTTCTACAAAATCAGTTTGAATCTTGGCCGAGCAACGAACGGTATAACTTAAAATCTCTGCCTTAATTCATTACAATGTCGAAAAGAAAAATTGAAAACTTATTTCTTAGTAAGTCAAATAGCAGTGAAAAAGAAAGCTTTTACGAGGCTTATGATTCCGGAAGAAGCATTAGACGCGCATGCAAACTATGCTATGCAAATAAAACACGTCGAATGAACCGAACAAAGGCACAAAAGAATTTGAAGAAAACAATAACTTATTGACCAAATTGTTCCGACCAACCTCAGCTATGTATAGAATGCTTTAAAATTTTACATTCTAAATAATTTTTTTAATAAACCATTTTCGTATTACTTTTATAACAATTCAACAGTTTTATTATTATGGAATATCTTTTCAAATAACTACGACGATTCTTCGCAAGTAGTCAAATAAGCGACACCCGAATGTGGGTTACGTGGCCTGATCAGAAACTTTGCTGACACCCGAATACGGGTCAATTGTGTCAGTCAACGTGTTAAAGATAATCTACTTCACTATGATACTTCGAAGAATTTTAGTTTTTGTAAAATGTCTGATATTTAATCTGGTAATTTTCCATTCATCATAAATCCTCCATTAATACATTGGCCTAAATCCTATATAAAATACAAATAATTAACACAGTACCTCTTCATGTACTTCATTATGAATTAAAAAAATACATACTAGGACTTGGAAGTGGACAAAATCTATATATATCTGGCTGAATAAATCGTGGTGCAAATGGTCTTAATGGACTCATCATATACCTAGTTCCTCCTAAAGGTGGTACTTGCCTTTGAATTGGAACCAAAGGTCCAACTATTATTGGTCTCGGAGGAAAACCCTAATGACCAATGAAATTTAATGTCAGAAGAATTATATTCCACGTATAAATTGAATACTTACTCCATAATAAACAGGAACAGGAATGTGTTCAATATAATGTGATGGAAGTACCCTACGTTCTCTTTCTCTTCTTTCTCGGAATCGCTCTTTCGATTTTTCTTGATAAGGTCTTTCGTCTTTAGATGACTTGTTGCTTCAATAATATTTACAACATTTAGTTTTCAAGAAACGTCATTTTACATTATTTCATATGTTTTATTATGTACCTGTCATGAGAATCTTTGGCCCATGCCCTTTGTTCTCCTTCCCTTGAATGTAAATTATCTCTATGACTTTTTCTTTCTCGCAGATGCTTTTCCTCTGCAGTGTGCAATTGACTATGTTGCCTGACTTTTTCTTTATACTCTCTACTTCCACCTCTACTATGATCTCTGTCTCTAAATAAATTATACAACACTACAATAAAACTGAAAAATAAACATATTAACCAAATACACAAAATTATAACAAATAATTGGTACCTATCATTTCTGTAACTATCCCTGTTATTATGTTTTGAATCTTTATACCTAAAAAAGAATACTTAAGTAACAAAAGTTTAGTTTTAAACTTTACACTAAATTAACTTTAAATTAAACATTGTCGTATTAAAACATAAAATATAAATACTATTATTATTAATATATTAACATAATATATTAATGTATTGATTATATTATATAATTTTTATGCTTTAATACGGCAATACTCTGTAAATGATATCAATATTTCAACAAATATTGAATTTATTTATATATAAATTATATAAAAATGGTATAAATTACCAAAAAGAAAAAATAGTTAATAGTAGTAAATATTGATGAATAATCATGCATTATGACAAGTCAGAAAATATAAGTGCTGAAATTTACTATAAAATATAAGTAAAAGCAAGTAAAATAATTCTCAAAATATTAGACATAAATGTAAAAAATAAATAGATTTGCACAATATTATAAAAAATAACAATTTTATATTCTATTTGTTATACATCTAATTTAATTTAATTTAATTGATTGCTTTGCATAGTCCCTAATAATGAATTAGGGATTAAATGGCCAAGGCAAATGGTGATTGGTACATATAGACATTAAATTTACTTTTAGAACTTCAACTGCTTACCTTCTCATGATTGTTATTAATCATTACATCCATAATACTTTACCTGAGCAAAAAACATGTGAAAGTCGGATATGATATGCTAATGTTGGCATAGACAAAAAATATTACTAATAGATTCCATTTATATTAACATGTTCATCAAAAACCTTATATTATAAAGTAACATTTACTAGAAATGACTTGTGAAAATTTTATAAACTAAATTGTTTTTACCAAGTAAATGGTTTTTAGATTTCATGAAGAGATAATTACTTTGTATTTATTGGCATGAAGATGACTGATTATTCATAAGATATTTTAACTGAAGTTTATGAGACGAATATCTATGAAATGCAAGTATGAATTTGAATGCAATATTGTCATGTAACTAGTTCTAATTCATTCTGTATTCATATGATAGAAAGTATTCTATTATATTATTACATTTTTCTTGAGGAAGAAGAAAGAAACGAAATGTATACTCTGTCTAACGAAACAAAACTTGATTACGTTTACTACCTCGTCTCGATAAATAGATTATATATAGTCAAATTAAAAACGAAAACATAAGCATTGGTAGTGACATTACCAAGCATATGTATACAAATATATTGCGAATGAAATTCCTTTTAGTCTTTTTATACCAATTGTAGCAATTGGTGTAACAATTACACCATGCTAGCAGTGATATCCATTCACTTAGTGGAGATGAAAGAGAAGTCGGGCTTTTGGCAGCTTAGCCTTATCGGATCTCCAATTCTGATACATTTAAAAAAAAAAAAAAAAAGGGACAAGCGTAAGCTAGAACAAAAAAGACTATAGTAACACAAAACACATACCTAAAATAAAATTCATATAGCACAATTAAATATAAAGTATGAATTTAGCAATACATGTTCATTATGATCATAAATGTTCTAATAATATTTATAAATGTTACATACATTATTCCTATATTCCTATATGTTATATATATGCTAATGATTTATTACGTACGTACTAATTTAAATTTGTAAAGTATAGTATTTCAAAAAAATATATAATATTAAATGAAAATATTACTTATATAAAAATTTTATATAAGTAAATAATTATATCCATTGTTTTTATAAATATATATATAGTATTTTGTGCAAGAGATCATGAAAATAAGTAAATTAATACTAATCGAATCATAATAAAAATTAAGTCAGTATATTGCAATATATGTGTATACTGGGTATATATGCGTGAAGTATGTAAATGTTCACATATATGTAAGATATATGTAGTGGATATTAATAACGTTTTTTTGTAATAGGCTATAGGCCTAAAATACAAATAACGGTACTTTATAACCATTTAGTGATTACAAAAAGTGTTTGTACAAGGTGTAAAGAAAGTAAGTGTAAAGAGGATCGTAGCGTGATTTTACACCTTCGAATCAGTGGAGATTTATTAAAAAAAAAAGTTGATATTGTAGATAAAACCGGTTTAAGAATTATTAAAATTTTAATATTCTTTTCCCGGCAGAAGGGGTCAAGCTTTTTGCAAGACATAGTTCATTTGACGCTTTTCTTCCTCGTAAAAGTAGAATTCGTTGCAATAAAAGATGTGACCGTGAATTTCAAGGTCAATGTCGTTATACATGAACTTTTTTTTTACAAATTTTCACTAATGTGAAGGTATAGAATCGCGCAACGATCTTCTTTACACTTACTTTCTCTACCCCCTGTACAAATCTCCACTTTCCTATGACGCATCTTTTTTATTATGGTCTATATTTCATTGTCATGGTATTAGATTTTTGTCATATAAAAGGACTGTCAAATGATATAAAACATAATATATTTTGATTTAATTAATTAGTCCATAAATGTCATAATAAGCACAATGATGTACATGATGTATATAGTGTGTACAAAAGACATCTTTTGCAAACACTATGTAGCAATACTTTTATCATACCCATGGTAAAATTACTATATCCATTTGGTTTAATAACCAATACATAAACACATGCATTTATATCAAACCTGGTACGATGGGACGATCTATATCGAGGACTTCGACTTCTTGAAGAAGTAGTATATTTTTTATTCGCCTCCGGCTTGTTTTCTAAAAATTAAACATGTCAATTTTTTACAATGAAAATACAATTTTGATACATATAAAAAATATCTGATTAATTTAAATGAAATTACGACAACAGGTTTAAATTTTTAATAATGAACAAACCCAAATTTTCATTATTTATAGCAACAGCTGTACGATGTTCCACAATTTCTTCTGTTTTAACTGTTACACTTTTTATTTCTTCTCTCTCAAATGTAGATTTGGATCCTTCTCCTATGGTTAAATAAATTTATTTATAAATAGAAAATCTGAAGTACATGTATATGAAGAAAGCAATTAAACAGTATTAGCAGCTGTGACAGACCTTAGAAATGTTAAGGTTGATATGTAAATAAACTGACCATTTCTAAACAATTGTAAGCCAGGACATTTTATAATAGATGTATGAAGTGAATGAAACGGTAAAAATGGTATAAAAGAAATAGAAATATAATTATCTTTCACTTTAAATTGCTGATTCCATAATAGTATTGTATATATCAATAATGTAAAAAAGATACATATTTACTATTAAAAATATAAATCACATTAAATGATTGCTATATATATAAATTCTTTAGATTAATTGCACAAATGAACATATANAACATATATGGCATACAATTTCTTTTTGGTGCCAGAAATCATAAAACAATTTTATATGCGTGAATCCATAATCTTAAGAGAAATTAGTTATGAAAATACAATCTTTACTTTATGTTATTCTGTATATACTATATTATATATACGATATATATTTTTAACTAGTAATAATTACTAAAAACTAACGATTTCTTTTAGACTTTATGAATTTCAAGAAACTCAAACTTCTATTAAAATTTTAGCTAGAAAATAATAGCAGTTTTTTAATAAGAAAATTTTGGTAAATTGAAGAATTGCCGAGATATTTTATGTGCTTTATGTCTTCCATGATGATTAGAAAATCTTCCATTTTCTTGACATATGTATAACTGCATAGTTTGATTATTATTTTCTTCAAATATATTTCATTATAACTAATTATTATATTGTAACACATTACATTTTGCAATCAAAAAAAGTATCTTTATGTAAGAATTTGATATTAATTATTTTTTCAATTTTCTGTTGTTTACATAATATTTTGTAACATTCTTGTTATATTATTTAAAATTTTATATATAGGAAAGTAGAAACCTGGAGATATTTGTAGTAATGCGTTACGTATAATACTGAAAGTTTAGAAAATTTGCAAATCAAGTTCTATTTCAATGCCATCAGGCTGAAATAAAACTACCTATCTATACAGAAGCCAATCAATTCAAATAGATTAAGCGAAAAATACTCCTATTTCATTATAGAATTCTTAGATGTGGTAATTTTAACCTCTTAACCTGCAACGTCGCGTTGGAGATGTGGTACGTCGATCGGACCAAGTATAGACAACATGTGTGAGAGATGTAGTATGTGGCTGTTATTGACTTATTATTTACTTCAAGATGCTAAATCTTTTTTGTTCAATGATCAATTGATAGTAATTATTTATCAAACATCTCGCAAAATAAAATTAGTTGTACCTTACACATGCATTTATACATCAAATGATATGTGTGATTTGCACGACTTTGAATGCCCAGCCAAACCGTCAAATGGCTCGACATTTGATCGACCATGTTGTTGCTTATGGCATGTGTTATTGTAACTTAAATCGTAAGGCAAGGGGATAATTAGTTACTTTTGAATATAATTTTCTTTCTTCAGTTGCAGAATCATGAGTCTTGGGAATGAATTTTCAATGAACAGATTCCATAACTTTATCCTTCCTCCACTGTTAAATTAAATATATATTTAATATGTCACCATAAAATGTAAAATCTTCTAATTAAACCTTTGTGTTTCTAGACATGCAGACATTCCAAAAGCAAAGCATATGGAGAATGCACAAAATGGAGTAAGAATTTGAAGTACAGTTTTGCAATAGATTATTTTTTTATATGTAGCATTAGTTCTATTATACTATTATTACAAAACATAACTTTTTGTACAAACTCGATGACAAAAAAAGAAAATGTAAAGCAGCAAACAAGAATAAAACCACTCTTAGGACACTGAAGATATAAAAACATTGTGCTTACGTATTGCACATTAAATGTTCAATATTCAGTTATCCAAATCCAACGTTGTATTCCAAATTTTCTTCATCCTTGGTGAATCAAATACATATTATTAAATTTAAAGCTGCCCGTAAATTGCATTGAATACTATAGAACACAATATGATCTCAAATCCATTATCTTCATGTCTTTAAAAACTTCTATATAATGTCATCATTCTTCAGATGTTGCAATAAGTAAAGTGAAGATATTCATAATTAAATTTCAAACACATAGGAAAAAAAAAAGAAAAAAAATAGAATATATGATTATCAACTTTACAATACAATGCATACAATATGCTGGAATATAAATTTATAAATTATGGGTGTTGGAAAATTCCGAAAGGAATTATCTTCCGTGTTGAATTCATATATTCCTTTAGTATTTCTTCATTGGATGACTGAAAGTTGTTAGGTAATTATAAAAAGAAACAATATTTTACCCTCTCTTCCTTTGACCACAATATCTTCAGGATTGATAATATCTCGTTGTAGATCATCAGTTGTTGCTTCGTTTGATACATTCCTTTGGATATCTTCCGTGAATGAATTTCTGTGAATATATACTTTGATTCTTCGTAGTTCTGCAGCACTAACTTGTATGCCTTCTGGTCCTTTAAATAAAGGTGTTATACCATCTGATGGTTCTAATCTATAATGCAAATGAACATTTTGTCTTCCATGATTTAATATACTTGAATTTATTAAACTATAATCTTCTTCATAAATTAAGAACTAAATTATATCTTTGAGCATCACATAAATATGTACCTAGCTGCTACACAATTTGCGAAGTAATTTAAATTATATATATATAGCATAATATATCCCCTAAACATTTGCCTTGAAATTAATTTTTATTTATATTTAAAAGAATTTCATTCAACTGTTTGAAATAAAGTGCTTTACCTTATTCATACATACTTTTTAGATAATATAGATGTATTGGGTCTACTTGATGTAGCAACAGTTCTGTGTTGACTTTCCGGGGATTTACTTTTACTCTTATTGCAACTGTGATGTGAAAATCTTCCCTTGGGCAGTGGTAAACCTTTCTCGAGAGCACGACGTATCTCATATTCTAAGATCTTCTTCTCCTTCAACTTTTCATGTTCTCGTAGCTTTTCTTGTTCTATAATCCATTCGCGCCTACGCCGTAATCTTTCTTCTTCTGTTCTTCGTAAATTAGTCTCATAATTTTCACTGTGTGATGATCTCAATTTTTCATCACGATAAGAATGATTCAATACGTTTCGTTTCATTTCCCAAAGAAGAAAAGTTTCATATGCAGTTAGGCTAGTCTGTAGTCTTTTTTGAGGTAAGATAACTAATATAATAGCTCACAAAATGTAAAAATTTGACGAATAAATGCTTGCATTACTAGCAATAGAGAAGAAATGAGAGGGTTCACACTTATGATTTTAGTTGTTCTCGAACTAGTGCTGCACCACGCGGAGCATACTTGAAAACGACCCACGCTACTATATATAAAATCCTATAAAGTAAGGGATCTGCCTTTTTTAGTTACGCCAGAGAAGTAATTCCTTCTTTCCTTAGTTGCACACTAGCATAGACGAGAACCTATTTAATTGTACGGTTTTGTGGAAAAGTTCATATCTACTTTTCGATCTGAGATAAACAAGTATGGAAATAACAAAATGGCGCAATAATTAAACTAATTGTAAGTTGTCTAAGAAAGAGAAACAATAATGGATCAGTGGAATGATGGAATAATTTTGATATATTTTCCATACACCATTTAGATTTAATATTAAGCCTTGGCAGTTAGCATGTTAATTGTACAGGCATGAATATTTTTTATCGTCACATGGAACCACATATTCTTTCCCTTGGTAGGTAAGTGGCGTTTCTTGAAGCAATCCTACGACCTGCATATCAAGTTATTTTACTGCTGTAAAATGTTAAAAATTCATCAGTTCCTAAGGAATCAAATGGTCTAGAGTCGCTAGCTACCGGCTATTAGGTTGCTGCAAACGCCGTAACCAAATATTGAATTTCTTACCTTCCATGATGTTTATCAAATTACCAAACATTAATGAATCATGAAAACGCACTTTAGTCAACGTACTTTAGTCAAAGAATTGGGGTAGTAAACATATGTATGACAGTTTCATTTTGTTCTTTGGTATTTAAATTTTTAAAGTAAATTTTGTTTGCGAATACCAATCTTTTTTAATTTGTTTTGCATCTTCTGATAGTACTCGATGAATGGAAACTATGATATACTACATGTCACACCATACGTATAATATTATATCTGAGAAATAATAGTTTTTAGTGGACTTTAGAGCCAAAATTCAAGTCCAAAGACAGTCTCCGGATGAAAACCTAGTCCACATTGACAATTGTCGGCAGATATGCGTTCTCACTAAATTTATATACGTTGGTCACGCTGTGCGGTGATGAGATTTATGACCCGGTATTTGCTATTGAGGCAAAGAAAGGCGGAAGCAGAGAATTTGAAAATACGTGTTGGTTGTCAAAATGTCATAAAGAAATGTTTAGAAATCGAACAAAGACCAACTTCATTTTTTGTAGTGGAACTATACAATTTTTAATACATTAAATCAATCTGTCATGGCGTTCCCGATAAAAATTTATTCTCCTATATATTTGTGTCAAAAGACTATTAGAATCGAAGAAACAAATTTTTGGAAAAATTGAAAAACATAAATAAAATCATTGAATTCTTGATTTTTGTTAAATAGGTGTGTATAAATAAAATCATTAAATTCTTGATTTCTGTATTTTAATATTAATTATTTATGTTTATTACTTCGCGGACATACTTTGGCTTTATTAATTTTATTATTCATTTTTGGTTCAAAAATCATCATTGATGAATACAGGTTTCAAAGAAGGAGAAAGTCCAACCTCTACACACATACATTACATTAGGTAGCATGAGGTCCTGAGGTGAGGGCGTCTGAGAGTTTGACTAACGATTCGAAGGTAATAAAATAATAAAGAGCATAGAGTTTCCTTAAATTATTTCTAAAGGCTCGATGGTTTTACAATCGTATTGTTACGTTGCAAGACATGCGTTCCATCTCCAGCACATTCTCAACTCATCGACACTCATCCGAGATCGGACACCCAGCACCCTCTCACACTCCTAGTGGACGAACGTCTCCCATTGTCTGCAAGCAGTCTACATACACCTTTAATCAACAATCTGCGAATAATGTATGCAGACAATGTCTGTCTGTCAGTTCGTATAAGCGAAATTGAATCCTGTCTTATAGGAATAAAAAAGAACGAATAATATTGGTTGGGCCACATATATAACCCTTATCTAACTATGTTATTATGTTATGTTATTATAACATACATTACCATGTTATTTGACAAATTGGTTCATATATTGATAATAAAGCAGTATACCGTGACAGCAAATTAACAAATACGAAGCACACGAATTGTACGAACATCTTGTATTTACCAACTTTTAAAATCCATTCTTTACAAAGGAGATCATTTTCTTTTGAAGAGTGATACAAATAATGTCTTTGACGTTAACCGTTGTTGCATTCGACATAGGCACATATATCCACTGATTTAACCTTCCTTTGCAAATGCATGACATAAAAACTTGAAATAAACTACAAAAAACAACGCACACGTCCGTGAAAACGTATCTACAAAAATAAAAATCAAATTAATAAGCAAATAATATAAAGTAGTTAATTAAATAAAAATGAATGAAAATTAGAATTAGTTAAAGATATCTTTACTGGAAAATTTTCAACTAAGAAGGATGATTTTGATCGAGATGTGTTTATTTGTGTTAGATACATATTTGATTGTTTGCGGTAGACAACAGATTGATAAATTTCCGTAAAATTTGTTTTTACAAGGCTCGTGAAAAATTCGACTTTTACTGAAGATTTATTTTCGGCGCCGTGAAGAAACCAAAAATTTTTTCAGACGCTATCAATGACGGAACATCCCTACAAAATGTAAAAGGTTTCATTTCGATAAATCTGTCCATTGCAGAACAAACGCTGGATATATATAAAAAGAATAAACATTGAATTGATAACCTGCTCCTTTTCGAAGTTGGTTAAAAACGTCATCTAGCGATTAGATGTATTTACGCACTCTTCATGAATTGTTTACTAGCGAAGATGAAGACAGACACATTTTATACGGCTATCTGCTGTCCAACGTGCAGTGTAGGGACCCCTCATGCACCTGTTTCCCGAGGCATCCGCCGCACAGCATATTCCTTTGTCGTCAAAGAAAAACAATAGACAGACGACATTATTTAGAGGAATCGACAATCGGAGTGTTTGGTATACTCTCGCAATCACCAATACTTCTGTACCATGGTAACGACAATGATGATGGTGGGGACGACGCATATCTTCCGGGAGACAATGTCATAAAACACGTTTTAGTATTAAAATTAAAAAAAACATGCAATTTTTAACTTTTTAAATATAACTTTATAGCCATTTTTGGTGCAAAAATACTGCCACTTTCAATTTTTTCCCAATGTTAGCTATTTTGAAGGCTAATTGGATAGGTCAATCGCTGTCTTAGGATAACCAATAGGCGAGAGTGTTTACCTTCTGTTTCCACTAATGCTGTCTCTACCAATGTACTTGCAAACATTCTAATCGTAAACCCCACTCTCATCCCTAAGTTTGTAACGAATCTTGGAAAAAACAAATTTTAGGGAGATTTATCAGTTTGCCGTCTATCGCAGCCAACCCAACCTAACATCTAGCATATACATATAAAGAATTATTCTTGACTGCAACCATTTTCTTATTTGTTTATTTATTTTCGTTTTTTATTCATTTCATTGTATTTTATTTTCTTTATTTCATATTTGTAGCTACGTTTTCGCGGATTTGTGCGTTGTTTTTTATAGTGTGTTTCACGTTTTTTACATTATGAATTTGAGGAAGAAAGTTAGAGCAGTAGATATTTGCGCTTACGTCGAATGTAACAACGGCCGTCATAAAGGACATCATCTGTATCGCTTCCCGAAAGAAGACAGTCCTCTTCTTAAAGAATGGATTTCAAAAATTGGTAATTACAAGGTGTTCGTACTGTGCATACATATGTTTCGTATTTGTCAATTTGTCATATTAACACATCGATGCCGGGTATTTTTTCGGTTATATCTCGTTTCTGGGCATCATTTTTAAAAACTATTTTTCCGTTATCTGATAGTAATCGATGAACAAAGACGATATATAGCAGTTTTTAGTCTAGGAATCCATTGGTTCAAAAGTTTTGCGTTTTTAAAGTTTGGTATTTTCAACCTACTGTATGGTTTACTTTAACGTGATGTCCGTTTAGAGGGTAAATTGTATTATTTATTTAAACATATATTGTGTTCAGAGTAACAGTACACCGCTCTATTATCAATATTATGTATATGAACCGACTTGTCAAATAATATTTTGAATAAAATTTATACAGGGTTATCCACTTAATTCGAAACTTGCGTTCGCGAGAAAATATGAGAATGGCAACAGTATAACGTATATGCCTACTACTACAGTCAAATATTGCTCGCTATCTATGAGCTGTTGCTATAATTAGGCGAGAACAGAGCGCTCATAAGAGAGAACAATTACGCTCATAATATTAACAAAGGCGAACAATGCATAAAACAAAAGAAGTCATACGGAATAACTTCAACAATGCATTTCTGGACCGATGCAATAGATTCTTGGACAATCAAATCGTAATTTCGACACTCAAACTCTAAAATTTATCATAATTTATGTTACAATGCACAGATATAAGTATACAATGTATAGAGATGAGAACTTGATAGAATTCATATAACAATAATACAATTCTCGTTTATGTATTATACATATATGTGAGGGGAAAAAGAAAATTTAGGCTTGCATTACACGGGTGTCTAAGGCTGAATGCATGGCATACCTATAAGCACTCTGTATATCTTATTGATTGCGCTTGTAACATATACACGTGTATATCTCAAATGGAAATAATTGTCAAATGAAGTACTAAACGCGATATGTACTTTGTTTCCCGCCAGCCAGACAATTTTGGTATAAAACGAGATACCTTGTTTCCCGACATCAATATGTTTTACTCTTTTTATCTATATTATTTTCTATTACTATCTATACGTACTGCTCTTTTAACAGGAAATCCAATTTTAAAATATTATGCCAGCGCCACTTTAAGAAGCATGGGCGTTTGTGCAGATCATTTTTTACCCGAAATGTTCAAACCAAATCCAAAAAATACGAATGAAAGAAGAAGGTTGAAGAAGAATGCCATACCCGAATCACCAGAATATTTAATAACAATTGAAGAAGAAGATGTACAAGCAAATCAGCTCGTAAGCGAAGAACAGACGACGACAGAAGAAGGGGAAGAGGAAGAAGAACGATATCAACATCATCACTACTACTATCAACAACAGCAAGAGGCAGAAGAAAGAGAGGTAGAAGAAAGAGAGGTAGAAGAAGAAGGAGAAAATGAATTATTTATTAATAAACCAACACTGGACTATACAAAGGCTCCGTTAAAATTCTCTGACAATGAGGATTTGATGGAATGGATAGCAGTTAAATCACAGATGATCCGCGACGCACAACTTGAGGATTCGACAAGGAAAACTTTCCGAGAAATGAAATTGGAAAACAAATGTGCTCAGCTGTTGAAAAAAAATAAAAATTTGAAAGTACAAATAAAACATCTCAAACGAAACTTCCAAAGAGTCAAGAGATCCAGAGATCGATTCCGTAAAATGTCACGTAAACTAGAAACTATCGATGAATTTTTAGACAGATATAAATGCAAAAATGACACCACAAGGGCACTTGTTAAGTCGCAGCTGGAAAGTGAAAGCATAAAACATATAACCGAAGAAGAAGATGAGTGCGAGGAGAATAATTAGAACAATGGTCGTGAACTATGGTCGTATACATAAGTCTAGAGTGTTGAAGATGATCCACGCCATCATATGCAAGAATCTATAAGTTAGGAATCTGCAATGTTTGGTTTCACGTTACTGATAAAAGAAACAATTCAGTTCCACCACAAACGAGGTATACTTGGTATAGTTCTATGTTACAAGAGAATTAATCTTAGATGACTCAGAAAGAGAAATCCTTTATTATATATATATATATATTTTTTTTTAGTAAAATAAAGGAACTCTTTCCTTACAAACAATAATGGTTCTGTGGGATAATGCAATAATTTTAATATATCCCCAGTAGACAATAGCTCTTTAGATTTAACATTAAACCTACTTTCCTTATGATAAGGTTTTTTTTATAATTAAACCTAAATTTTATTTTATTAATAATTTCAGTAGTTAGTAGGCTGTAAGTGACATTTCTGACGTGATATATCTTGGAAACGAGATTTTATATTATTTTTTCACCGATAGTATTTCATGCTTCAATAATTACATCTTTTAATTTTGTAACTTTATTATATTTTTGATTTTTTGAATAAATCCGAAGAACTAATATTCTCCATATGTTTTCAATCTGATTTACGTCAGGAGAACGTGCAGGCCACTCCAGAACAAGTATTTTGCTTTTCGCAAACCAGTGTAAAGTATGTATCTATTATTTTAAAATATATTTGACGGGTTTCAAAAGCAAGATATTTCGTCATTTAAATAACAATTCAGATAACCATCTTCTACAATTGGTACTCAGACTTGCGAAAAGTGATCCACTGTTGGTAACCCCGACGTGCGAAAAGCGATTTCAAAGTGAACGTGTTACAATCGGTATGACGAGTACAAACGGAGCCGACTGTGTGTCGATCGAGCAAGGTCGAGTAGATGCGGTGAACACACCGCTCCGCGTACCGTCGTTATGGTCTCACGACACCGCGCTATGGTTCTTGATGCTAGAGTCGCAATTCGAAGCTGCCCGGATTACTAGCGATAAGACGAAATTCCACGCTGCCGTCACAAATATTACAACGCAGCATGTGCGATTAGTCCGGGACATATTGTTCGACCCGCCGGAGACAGGGCAGTATGAACACCTCAAAAAGGATCTGATAAGGAGACTGGCAGACTCAGACTCCATGAGAGTGCAGAAACGGGACCTACTACTACGACGAACACGAAACGGCGTTTCACGGTGGCGGACGTCAACACGCCTATCATCGGCATAGACTTCTTAAGCCACTATGGGTTACTAGTCGACCCTCGAAATCGACGCCACAGCGACAAGACCAGCAACCTATCGACAATCGTCGGTAAGTTGACGTACCACCGACATCTCGTAGAATTTTCGGACGCGACTCGTCCACTCGTTCGGTAGAGACAAAATACGACACAGCGTAGTACATCATATCAAAAACCACGCCCGGCCCTTCCGTCTTCAACGAACCTTGACGCCTCGCTTCCGATCGACGCAAGCAGGTGAAGGCAGGATTTGAGACGATGACTGAGCAAGGAGTGATGCGGCCAGTGAAAAGTCCATAGGCATCACCTCTGTACATCATACTGAAGAAGAACGGAGGCCTATGACACCGCGGCGACCGTGCGTTGAACGCTTGCATCGTACCGACAGGTATCCACCGCCGCTATTGTCACAGACGAAATGCCACAGACGAAATCGGACTAAACAAAGCGATAAGATAACGAAGTTTCAAGCACGTTACCATCAGGATAACATCCGGTCATTCTATCCGTTCCCAGAGATGTATGATCAAGGCCCATTCCCACTCCAACGAATAAAAGAATTTAAATACACCCCCTAAAGATCATCCAAGTCAGTCTTGAACAGTCACGCCTAGAGCTCAGAAGTGTATTGCAAACGATAAAAAATAAAGTTTCTTTTTTCCCTAAATTTATTTTTTTATTTTACGTGACACTATCGAAGACGTCGCGCAACATCTGCACGGGTTTGACAATAAGCGGCCGACGCTTTACCCCGCATCGAAACGACAAATCCGCAGATACCGAACTCTCGCAACCGCACACAAAAACAACGAGCGAAGTCGTACGATCGTATGTACAACAAAAAAACTGTGTAAAAACTATTGTAAAAATAACTATTGTAAATATAACATAAAAAACGTTATCACTGGTAAGGGGTGATGTAGGGTGTGATCAACATCGTTAGGACATACATAATGTAATAATAAACTCTGGGCAAAATAATGCCGCCGCTACGTACAACCGTCAAACGAAAACGAATTTGAATTTTCTGGTACTCTCCCGACCAGTATAAATAGACGACCATGTTCTCTAGAAGTCAGTCAGTCATGCCAATCAATACCAGTTTTTCAGTCTCAGTCTCGAGCGATTTTAATAGCGAACAATACACAGTCTTAGCGAACATCCTCTGTATCTATTATTTTAAAGTATATTTGACGGGTTTCAAAAGCAAGATATCTCGTCATTTAAATAACAACTCAGATAAATATCCTCTACCAGTACGAGCCGACTTATGAATGGGTGCATTGTCTTGCATAAAAATTAAATTTTGATAAGTTCTAAAGGATTATAAATAATCTTGTAGCACATCTATATAGCTAATATTATTTATTCTATTTGAACAGACCTTTTGCCGGAAGCTGAAAAGCACACAAAAATCATAACAGAATCTTCTACAAAGTTGTGTTTTGAAAAACATTTCTTTTCTGAGGTCGTGCCAATAATAATTATAGCCATTGGCCCATCTGGACTAGATATTTTTTCTTCGCTGAATACTACTTACATACAAGAAAAATTTTTATTACAAAACTTTGAGGGATTTTTTTACGAGTTTAGGAGAATTTTATTATAATTTTAAGAGAAAAGATCATATTTATTGTTTTCCAATGTTACGCCACGTGGATTTCCAGAGGCCGTTATTCCTAACTGTCGCTCGTGGCATTGCAGTACCGCAAGCGAACCGTCTCAAGTAGCTCAACACATACAATGTAGCGGCCAACATCAAACAGAGAGTTCGAGAAACGTCGATTCGTTTCGTTATTTCAAACACTCATAAGGTGACACGCGTGATCTGTGGCGTGATTGGTGGCGTGACCCGAGCATGGTGGGGATCGTCTCCCATGAAACACAAAGGGCCCATCGAAGGGCAATCAGTATCGATCGAGGATCCAAACCAAAAACACTAACATCTCCAACGAATTACAAGTCGTCCAAATACAAAACACATTGTAAAGTCGAGTCGACTCATTGTACCAAATTCACTGTATCATCTGTCAAATAATTTGTGGCGCATCACTATCCTGTTGTTTATATATATATGTCGGAGATGAAAGAACACCGGAGCCTTCCTTTGGAACTTGGGGAGAATCCCGTAATATTGTAATCCGGATTTTACCATAGCCATAATTAAATAATTGTCATTCAATCCGATTGTGTTTATTCGAGATTTGTAACAATGAGCTTGGGCCCGAGGCGACAATCAGTCGCCAACGTAGCCGCGGTCAAGG